>NC_072396.2:90424166-90727196 GCF_028885625.2 Pongo pygmaeus | reverse complement strand
GAGTATGGCCCCATAAATGTTAGCCACAATACATTTTCTGTTAAAAAGTGTTCTATGGAGAGGGCTGGGCGCGGTGGCTCACGCCTGTAATTCCAGCACTTTGGGAGGCTGAGGTGGGTGGATCGCGAGGTCAGGAGATCGAGACCATTTTGGCTAACACGGTGAAACCCCGTCTCTACTAAAAATACAAACAATTAGCAGGGTGTGGTGGCGGTCACCTGTAGTCCCAGCTACTTGGGAGGCTGAGGCAGGAGAATGGCGTGAACCCAGGAGGCGGAGCTTGCAGTGAGCAGAGATCGTGCCACTGCAGTCCGGCCTGGGCGACATAGCTAGACTCCGTCTCAAAAAAAAAAAAAAAAAAAAAGAAGTGTTCTATGGAGAGGAATTTGGGACAGTGACTGCTCAAAGATAAACAGGTTTCTTTACTGCAAGATGTCTAGGAAGTCCTATTATTATAATTTATTATAGTAAATTGTGATTCTCAAAAAGGGATATAACTTGTGTAGCAAGTAACATTTATTTGACCATGAAAATATTTTTCTCTTGGAGATACTATTGATATTTCATCATAATCAAAGACACAAACACAACAAAATACTAGTGCTCTGAAAACAAGGAATTTGGGCAATGCTGCTCTAGGCATACTCTGCACATAACATATGTATTTTTGTATAAGCAGTCTTCAACTTCCATGAATCCACCATTCAAATATTCCACATGTTCATGTGTAATAAATGTTGTCTTTAAGCTGCCTTTCACATATAAGATTCAGACTTTTTTATATCAGTTGTCAGTCAAATATTGTGTCCAGTTTGGGAAGCCTTACTATCTTTGTTGACAATGGGAGATCATTTGAATATTTTATTATGTTTTGAGCTTTTTAGATAAAAATGGGTGGGAAGTGGAAAAACTTAAAGTGCTTATACTAATGGAAAAATGTGTAAGTCTCACAAGTTCCACAGAGTTGGCATAAATATGGAAATATTATATGGCAAAGGATGTGAATCTTTAGTCAGTTAATTAATTGAATAAAAGGGAAAAATACTGTAAATAATACTATTATGATGTTATTGGAAATTGTATATGAAAACTAGGTATAAGTGGAGAGTTTATCATTGCTTAGCTCTGGGAAATTTGTCCACCCTGTGGTGTTAAGTCCTGTCTGTTCTCAGCCCGTCTTCAACTAACAATACAGCATGATAATCCAACTCCTGTAGGCACTCCAAATCTCTTCTGTTAACCAATGAACCCAATTCAGGCAGGATATTCATTCTCCTGTGATAGCTCAGTGCATTTGGGGGCACAATATTATCAGGAATTAGCTTTCTCTTTCTTCTCTGCTCATGAAAAGGTAAATATGCTTAATTGGCTATTTAAACTTTTGTTCTCTTTCATATTTGGGCTTTTTCTATCTCCTCACAACTCTCATGCCTGGGAGGAGTCCAACTACATATTGGGAATATGTTTCTCTCTTTATTTCTGTTAACTCCTTCCCTTGACTTACCTCTGATTCTTATTTCCCTCACTTTGCATCAAACTGCTGCAACTGCTCCAGTTGCCTAGCAGTCTAACCTGAACCGAAACTGCTTACCCCTAATCTTGAGTACTATTGCTTGCCACACATCCAAAGCCACAAGGCCTAATCCCACACCCAAGCTCAAATATACTGCTGTTTCTTTCCTCTTATTGATTCCTTTCTTCTTTGGATTGAGAATTTATTTAAATTATAATATCACCTACTCTGATTTATTTAAAATTTTCAGCTTAATATAATGAATATTTAAAATAATTTGATTGCCTGTTACCTTATGGTTATATTTGGAAAAACAGGCAAATGGGCATAGCAGTGATTCAAAAATTGGTATAGAGAGGTTAGGGTACAGAGAAACACATCAGATTCACTTGAGAAGAATGGGGTTTTTCTGTTTCCCCAAATTCTCGTGCACTTATAGAGGCCCTATACCACCGTGTCCTCATTCTTTCCCCCAAGCATGCAAATCACTGGCTACTGAGCATGTATATTAGGCCATTCTCATGCTTTTATGAAGAAATAGCCGATACTGTGTAATTTACCAGGGAAAGAGGTTTAATTGACTCGCAGTTCTGCATGGCTGGGGAGGCCTCTGGAAACTTAGAATCATGGTGAAAAGGGAAGCAAACACGTCCTTTAACTTTCTCATATCATAAGCAGGTTTAGTCACGCTTAGCATAGTTTCTAGTTATCTGCTTCTTCCCAGGTTTTTAATGTGGTTGATCCAGATATCTGCCTTATACAAGTGCCTCCTGGTAACCATCTCCCTCTGAAACAGGTACAACCTCATTGACTCACCCCACTGATGCTCTAACCCTACATGAACTGTGTAGATATGCCACAATAACCACTTGTCAGTCACAGTGTGAATGCATGGAGCTTGTGTCAGCTTTCTCTAAATCCACCAATTAGAACTCTTCATGGGAACCCTGCCTGGGTAACAGCCTGAACCAACAAAGGCTTTGACCCATATGTTCCTTGCTATTTCTTTCTTGTTCCTCACTCACTGGTTGAACATACATGTCCTGAACAGCTCTCCCATTTCTATTGGCTTTGTGAGGCACGCTACCCTCTTCTCTCTGGGATTTGTAAGTAATACAATGCTTCTGTTACTTCATGCGTTTTGTTAAGTTGCGTCCTCTATGTTTCACTTTCCCAGCATACCCAAACCTATCTTATTTTCCAGTCAAGGCTCTCCTAGAGAGTGGCTATCTTGACAGGAACAAATCAAACACAAGTTAGAGAAGAGACACAAGTCCATCTTCCAGTATAAACAAGTTTCCGTCTAAAGGGACATACCTGGTAATTGGCCAGACACTTTAGGCATTAGGCCATGAGCCAGGATGAAGAAGTATCCAGGGACAGGAATGCTGTAACTATCCATGACTAAATCCCCTAGCATCTAGTCAAGACAGGGCTAGAGTTTATAGCCACTCTCCTGAAAAAGATCTCAAGACCAAATTAGAAGAATATATAGCAAGAATCGTTGGCCAGTAACTTGTAAAAAATTCAGAATGAGTATAGATTTTACAATATTATTGAAATTTATATTACTCACTGATACTACTGTGAACAATATATGGTAGGTTATTAAAATAAGTAGAATACACCAATTCTTATTTATAATTCACAGTCTAGTTGGAAAGATGAGATAATACAAAGCTTTAAATACTAATTTATTATTTACCTAAAGAATATAGAGTTATGCCTTTTTAACCTTTTTTCTCTCTATTTGTAATTAACAATAAAACACAATAAACAATGTATTTAAAGTTCTAATTTTACCTAAACCAATTTCATGCTAATAATGAGCAAGAAAAAATCAATTAGAAATGTGCTATGATTAAGCAGGTGAGGTGAGGTTTTCTTACAGTGAGGACACCATGGAAGATGAGAGAGACACACATATCCCCGGTAGAAGGCAAGCTTAGTAATGGAATTTGACCATGCAAAACTTGTTGAAATAAACCCCAATAGGACATCAAATGCCACATTATAATATCTTTGCTGAAACCTCTGCCATCCCATTGCTGGATTAACTTTTCCTTCGTTGCTTCCTTTCTTCCTTCTTTTCTTCTCTCATTTCTTCCTTCATTCCTGTCTTGTTTTCTTTTTCTTCTTCCAAATTCCTGTCTTAATAAGGACTTGTTTATTTTGAGAAAAAAAGTCTCAAACATCAAGCTGTTTACAAAAATAACCCACAATATCAACTTTAAAAAGCAAATCTTAAGACTATTACACTAATCATTTCTCTAGAGGATACATTTGACATGCCAAAACTTATTTACAAAAACACATTGTTACATTTGTGTTGAACAACCCCACACAGCACTCTTATATAGGGTATAACACAAATACCTCTAATTCAATGATGCTTTCTGGGATTACTCAACCAAATAAGATTGCCTTTGCAGTTTAGAAAGCAACTACTGAACTCACATATGAATGGAAAGAACTGTACTGAATGCATAACAAGAGATCATTTTGGAGACTGTTGATTAAAAATTAAACTGTACATCCTTTTTATTAAGTTATAAAGAGGTACCCAAAATGAAAGCAAAAATTGCATGTTAAGACAACATAATTATTAGGAGAATCAAAGGAAGTGAGAATGGGGCTAGGCACAAGGAAATATGAACTAATGAACATGGAAAGGATGAGGATAGGAAGAACAGTGAGCATGTGCTGAAGACACTAGGAGAAAAGGTCTGATGAAAAGTTTGATCTTAGACAAGCACCTAGGTAAAGACATAATGAGATTAGATTTCTAACTCATACTATGTGCTTGAGAGTCATCTTCAGTGTTGGCGCTTTCTCTGCCATCGTCTCCTTCCTTAGCCTCTTTTTCATCATATTTGATCAATTCCAGCTGATTGTCACCAATCTTCATTATTGTCATCATCCAGTAGTTTCCTCTTTTAGCTCAGTCATCTGCACACTCCTTGTAGTGTAGTTGTTTTACAACAGCCCTTGGTAGTGTTAATTCTCTAGCACTTCCAATCCTCCCTGAGAGTGGACTGAGCATGAAAGTTTAGTGAAGTCAGAATACATAGGCACTTGAGAAAGCTGTCTGTGTGCA
The DNA here is from genome assembly GCF_028885625.2 of Pongo pygmaeus. Classification (NCBI taxonomy): domain Eukaryota; kingdom Metazoa; phylum Chordata; class Mammalia; order Primates; family Hominidae; genus Pongo; species Pongo pygmaeus. The sequence goes on along the minus strand of NC_072396.2, from coordinate 90,722,586 downwards.
TAGGGCCTATCTGCAACAGTGAGAAGTGAACTCAGATAGGCTGAGGACATATAGGACAGAGCATCAGCAGGCTCTTCTCTATGTCCCTATGGTTAATTTGTATCCTCTTTTTGCCCATTCTCAGTAAATGGATAAAGAACCAATATCCATGCATTTGATTAAGTCTCAAATCTGGGAGTCATGCATTATTCCTCCTTTTCTCTCTAACTCTATAGGCAAGCAATAACCAAGCACTACCAGTTCTACCTCCTAAGTATTCTGAATCCATTAATATCTTTCCAACTTTGCTAGTCTACCCTAGTCTAGGCCATCATCTCTCACTGAGATTATTGCAATCTAACTGGAATACTTATCTCTAGTATTGCCTCCTTCTGGTTTGTGTTCCACATTGCAGCTCTACAAATCTTCCTGAAATGTAAATTTGATTATATAAGTCCATGATTCATCTATGATTTTCCATTACATGGGTATATATGATTTGGTATTATTTGTTCCTTCTGTCTCATATCCTACCCCTCTCAATTTTTAACACTACATCTACTGATACTAAACTATGTTTAATTCTTTACATATGCTGCATACTTTTTCTTGTATCTTGGCCCTTGCAAATGCTAGCCATGCATTTCAGGTTTTTCCAGGGACCACCGTTTTCTGTTTAGACTTTCTCTGTCCCCCCTCACTATCAATATTAATATTTATTTAATAACTTTTTTGAGGATTTTATAAAATAATGAACTATACCTGACATGAAGAAAGGGCTCATTTAAAGTAGCTATTATTACTGTTGGTTTTGTTGTTGTTTTTGTTATTTAGTAAATCCCAGTCCAAGACATATTATTGTTTCAAATATTTGTTTTTCACTTGTTAAAGTGTGTCTGCCACACGTTGGTTAACCTGAAAGTCAACAGTTAGATGGAAATTTGCATGTAGGGCATTTATTAAGTGTCCTATCAGGATCACTGCCATGAGGAAATAAAGGCAGCAGGACTGGACAGAGAGAGGAGATGGAGTGCCATGTAGTTGCAGCAAAAGTTTCACAGATCCTGTAGAGAGCTCTTGCGTTAGAGTGGTCTAAATTGGGGCAAAGATGGTGACATTGAATACTCATTGGATATGAGTTGCCCCAGGCAGGGGTGTAATCTTGGGCAATGCTGTCCCCTTCTGTGATTGGCAAACAAAGAGAAGGACACAAATGATAACTGCCAGCCACCACTTCCAGCAACTAGGAGAATGAGTTTTTAATTTCTGAAAGAGGTGGCACATTCAAGGGTCAGGGTAATGGGAATCTGGGTAGTACACAACAGCGCCCCCTATAGTGCCCAACAGATTTCAGATTTTCTCTCCTCCAAGAAGTAGCCTTCTTAAATAAGTAAGATTTCACACACACACACACACACACACACACACACACACACACACACACACACAATGAGAAGAATTTTTTAAAAACTAGAGCTATTTATTATCTTGGTGCAGCACACTTTACAAAAATGTGATGTTACCTTTTGGTTTTCACTAGGCTTTATGTCCTCTAAACTTTTCTCTAATGTACTTGTTTTGTCTGTGCAGAGAAAACAGTACAGTTAAATAGTTGAGTTAGAATTAAAGTTCTACTGTGTGTAACACTCCACTTAGCACTGGGGAAAGTAGTAAAGAGTGAGGTTTTCAATTAACACAGAAGAAACAAAAATTTGATTTCTTTTTTAATATTTAAAGAGGTCTATCCTGAGCCAAGTATGAGTGATCATGGCCTGAGGCACAGTCTCAAGGGGTCCTGAGAACACGTGGCCAAAGTGGTTGAGTTATAGCTTGGCTTTATATGTTTTAGGGAGACATAAGACATACATTTGCAGTCTCACTCAATGCAGTCATAGTGATGGTGGCCATAGGAGAGCTTGTGTCACACCACACCAAGCTTTCATTGGTTTTATACGTTGTAAGAAGACATAATTCATTTCCCATTGTCACTAAGATACACAATTGGAAAATGATATTATCTTCAATAAATGGTGTTGGGAAAACAATATCCAAGTGCACAGTAATAAAATTGGACCTTTTTCTTTCATCATACACAAAAATTAATGCATGTGAAATTTACATTGGTTCAGACTCAAAAGATTAAACAATTCAAAGTGAGGGCTTACAGGTCATAGGCAGATTCAAACATTTTCTGATTGGCCATTAGTTGGAAAAATCCTATTTCTGAAACTATATGTTCACAGTGGAAAATTCCTATGTGCATAGAACTCATTTTAGAAACTCACCTTAAGAATATTTAAACGTACAAAATTGATAAATCTGTTCACTTCAGACCATTATAAATATGTTGCTACTAACAAAATAGAGAGGGAATAACGAGTTAGAAACGCTAATATCTATATTATCACCAAGCAGAAAAAAGCATCTCAGTTACTTGGTGTTAGATGCTACCAGTTCCAACCTCCATCTCTCTAATAAAGCTCTATAAAATTTTTTCTAATTAAAATGCTTCACATTTTGAATGATCAGAATTTCATTATTAGCATATGTGAGCCAAATAACTTTTATAGAGGTCTCTGATATTTTCCAGCCTTTCTCAAGTTTAAGAATTTTAATTTTCAAATATTTAAATAATAAAGCTATTGTTAGAATATTAATATTATTTCATGTCATTAACACAGAAAAATATTATCACACACCACCAGTAACTGTAAAGCTCAAGTTCTTTACATTTTGGTGAATCTAGATGATAAAATAACGTGGGGAGCAAGACAGCAGAATAGAAGGCTCTATCAATCATCCCCTGGCAAGGAAATCAATTTGACAACTATATAAAACACCTTCATAAAACCCAAAACCAGGTGAGCACTCATAGTACCTGGTTTTAGCTTCATATTGCTGAAAAAGGCACTGAAAAGATGGAAAAACGGTCCTAAATTGCCTATACCACACCTCCTTCACCCCCAGCAGTGGTGCAGAGAGCATCTCTGGGGGCTTAGGAAGAGAAAACACAGCAATTGTGAGGTATTAAACACTGTGTTGTTTTGTTAGAGCAGAAAGGAAAAGTGGACCAAATTCAGCTGATGCCTACCCATGCAGGGAGCATTTAAACCAGTGTTATCCAGGGGGAAATTGTCAATTCCAGGGGTCTGAACTTGAGTTCCCTCAAGCCTCACAATTGAGGACTATAACACTCTGTGTCTCCAAGTAAGCTTGAAAGACAATCTAGGCCGTAAAGACTGCAAATCTTAGATTAAGTCTTAGTGCTGAACTGGGCCCAGAGACAGTAAACTAGGTGGGCAGGTGACATAATGTGATACTAGCTGGGACAGCCAAGGGGGTGCTGGCATCACCCTCCCCTCACCCCAGGCTGCACATCTCACAGCTCTAAAAGAGATCCCTTCATTTTGCATGAAGAGAGGAAAGGGGAGAGTGGGGAGGACTTGGTCTTGCATCTTGGATACCAGCTCAGCCACACAAGGATAGGGCACCTGTCAGAGTCATGAGGCCCCTGTTCCAGGCCCTAGCTCCCAGATGATATTTCTAGATACACCCTAAGCCAGAAAGAAACCTGCTGCCTTGAAGGAAAGGATCCAGTGCCGGCAGCAATTATCACCTGCCAACTAAAGAGCCCTTGTGCCCTGAATAACCAGTAGTGATACCCAGGTAATATATTGAGGATCTTGGGTGAGCCTCTGAGTCTTGGTGGCTCCAGGTGAGATTCAGCACATTACCAGCTGTGGTGGCTCTGGGGTAAAACCTCTTCTGCTTGAAGAAAACAGAGGGAAAAGTAAAGGGGACTTTGTCTTGCAACTTAGGTACAACTAAGGCCACAGTGGGGTAGAGCACCAAATGGGTTCCTGGGGTCCCTGATTCCTGGACTTGACTCTTAGATGTCATTTCTGGACCTGTCCCGAACTAGAGGGGAATCCACTGCCCTGAAAGGTGAGTCCCAGACCATGCAGCATTCACCACAAGCTGATTTAAGAGTCCTTAAAACTTAAGAGAACAATGCAAGTATTATGGCAGTGGTTCTCATGGCATGGGGTAATGGTGGCTGCCTTTGAAAAGAAAAGGGAAGTGTGGAAAGGACTGCATATTGCAGTTTTACTGACAGCTCAGTCATAGTACCATATAATACCAAGTAGATTTCTAAGGGTTTTGACTGTAGTACCTGAATTACAGATATCATCTCTGGACCCACCCAGGGCCTGGGGCATATCGCCACTCTGAAGGGAAAGACACAGACCTGGCTGACTTTGCCACAAGCTGACTATTGAGTCCCAGGACCTAAAGCGAATATAAGCAGTAGCCAGGAAGTGGTTACAGCAGGCCCTCAGTGACGCACAATGCCATGCTGGCTTCAGGCCTCACTCAATGCGGTCATAGTGGTGGCCCCAGGGTGCTTGTGTCACTCCAACCCAAGCTTTCATTGGTCAGAAAAGAGAGAGAGACAGAGAGAGAGACTCTGTGTGTTTTTGTTTTGTTTTGTTTTGTTTTTTGAGTAAGTAAGAGAAGAGAACAAGAGTCTCTGCCTGGTAATCCAGATACGTTTCCTGTAAGTTGTCCAAGATGATCCAGGTGGTACCTTTATGAGTCTGCAAGAACCACAGTGTTAAAGATACCCTCTGATTTGGGAAAAAAGAGGAACGTGAGCATCAAACTTGCGTTGCATTCGAGAACGAGGCCTGCCTCAATAAATCTCAATTCTGGAAAGAACCTCAGAGTCCCAAACTCTAGGCCAGTATCCGTGGAAAGGCTTTTATTGCCAGACTGGATCCCACAGCCCTTGGCTTCAAGCTTGCTCCAGTGCTGGACAAGCTTCCACAGACCTAGCTCCAGGATTGCCCCTGTGGAACCAGGATGGCCCAATAGCCCCACAATATAGGCCAGTACTTTCAGACCCAGCCTCCAGGCTGTCCTCTAGGGACCAAGCCTACAGGCCATCGCCCGTGTACCAAAACTCGAGCAGCAGACTCACCCCTAGACCATGCCAGATGGCCAGCCCAGAATCTGTGGACTTGCTGACTAGTGAAGAGCTTTGCCGGACAAAGCCAGTCTAAAAATACTGGACTAAGTTTCTACTTCTTCAAATGGACAGAGACCAATGCATAGCCGCAAGTTTCAATAATAATCAGGGAACAATGACACCATCAATGGAACAAAATAAAGCACCAGTAAGTGATCCTAAAGAAATATATATTTATGAACCACCTGAAAAAAAAAGAATTTCTTTAATTGCTTTTAATTTCTTTAATTGCTTTTAATTTCTTTAATTATTTTCTGATATTCAGAAAACTTCAAGAAAATACACAGAAACAATTCAACAATATCAGGAAAACAATAGACAATCAAAATTATAAATGTAATGGGGAGGTTGAAATTATGGAGCTAAAATATAATACATACAATTAAAAATGCAATGGAGAGCATCAATTGCAGAATTGAGCAGGCATAAGAAAGAATTGGTGAAATTTGAAGAAAGACAGGTTATTTGAAAATATACAATCCAAGGAAGAAGCAGAAAAAAATGAAAATAAATGAAGAAAACATATCGGAGAGCATTAAAAGAGCAAATGTTTGAGTTATAGGATTATATGGATTAATATGGTTATCGTGGGTGTGGGTTCATTATTATGAGAGTGAATTGTTATAAAAGAAAGTTTAACCCTCTCTTTATCACTCACTCTCATGCTTTCTTGCACTTCTGCTTTCTGTCGTGGGATGAAACAGCAAAGAGGCCAGCACCTTGATATTGAACTTCCCAGCCTCCAGAACTGTGAAAAATCAATTACTTTTTAAAATAAATTACCCAGTCTGTATTATTCTGTTACAGCAACAACAACAAGAAAAATAGACTAAGATGGAGAATTCACATAGAGAAGTGGAGCTATTGCTATAACAAATACCTGAAAATATTGAAGTAGTTTTGGAACTTGATAATGGATAGAGGATAAAAGAATTAGGAGAAACAGGCTAAAAAAAGACGATTGCCATAAATGGAGTATTCAAGGTAATTCTGGCAAGGGCTTAGAAAAGGAGAGTTGTAGAGAAAGTTTGAAACTTTTTAGAGATTACTTAAGTGGTCATGATCAGAATGTTGATTGAAATAAGCACATTAAAGGCCACTCTGATGAGGTCTCAGATGAAGAGAAGTACTGGAAATGTGAGTAATGGACAATCTTGTTATAGAGTGGCAAATAATTTGGCTGAATTGTGTTTATGCCCTAGAGCTTTATAGGAGAAAAATTTAAGAGTGATGAACTAAGATATCTGGCAGAAGAAATTTCTCAACAATATATTGAAGGAGCTGCATAGCTACTTTTAATCTCACACAGTAAGATGTAAAAGAAAAAAAAATAACCTAGAGTTTAAATTTATAATTAAAAGAGAAACAGAATGAAAACAGTTCGAAAACTTTCAGCCTGACCCTGTGAAGAATGAAAAAATGTGTTTGAGGAAGCAAACCAAAAATGAGCCAAGTGATCATTTCCTAAAAAGAAAAATACAGATATAAGGAAAAATCAAGACAATTGGAGGACCACAAAGGTATTTCAGAGGTCTTTGAGACTGCCCCTTTGTTCACAGATCAAGAGCTCTAGAAGGGCAGAGTGGTTTGGGGAGAGGGTCCTCAAGTGCCCTCCATGGGATTTCTTCCCACAGGTGCCTCAGGTCTGTGCTCTCTGCATTACAGCACAACACTTTTCAGCCACTCCAGGCTTGGCTCAATCAGGTCCAGGTGTGTCTCAAACTACCCCATGAAGGATACAAGCCATAAACTTTGGTGGTGTCCATACAGTGTTAATTCTACATGTGTGGAGAATGCAAGAGCTGTGTGAGCATGGCTTCTTCCACCCAGATTTCAAAGAATGTTGTGAACAGCCTCGGGGCCCATGGGAGAGATTTCTCACTGTGGTAGCCACTGCAGAGAGCCCCCACTGGAGCAATACCTAGTGGTGCAGTGGGAGTAAGGAAACCTCCAAGACCATAGAACTGCAGGACCACTAGCATGCAACTCCAGGCTGGAAAAGCTGCAGAAACAAAACTCCAAGCTGTGTGAGCTTCTGGGTGGACTGAGCCCAGTAAAGCCATAGGGTGGGGTGTGCCTAAGGCCTTAGGAGCCCAATCCCTGTTTCACTGTACCCAAGATGTACAACATGGTGTCAAAGGAGAGCATTCTCCAGCTTGAAGACTTAATGTTTTTCTTGTTAGTTTTCAGACTTGCTTGAAGCCTATTCTTTATTCTTGCCTTTTTCTCCTTTTGGAAATGAGAATGTCTATTCTATGTCTTTCCCGACATTGTATTTTGAAAGCATATAACTTATTTTTTAATTTAAAAAATGTTTTGGGTATGTAGTGGGTGTATATATTTAAAGGGTACCTCAGAAGTTTTGATACAAGCATACAATGTGTAATAATCATATCATGGAGAATTGCATACTCATTCCCTCAAGCACTTCTTTATGTAACAAACAATCCAATTATGCTCTTTTAGTTATTTAAAATTGTACAATTAAATTATTGTTGACTACAGTAATCCTGTTGTGCTATAAAATAGTAGGTCTTATTCATTATTTCTAATTAATTTTTTGTACACATTGACCATCCCCACTTCCCCCTCGCCCCTCCACTCACCTTCCTAGCCTCTGGTAACCATCTTTCTATTCTCTGTCTCCTTAAGTTCAATTGTTTTGATTTTTAGATCCCACAAATAACTGAGAACATGTGATGTTTGTCTTTCTGCACCTGGCTTATTTCACATAGCATAATGACCTCCAGTTCTATCCATGTTGTTGCAAATGCCTGAATCTCATTCTTAATTTAATGGCTGGATAGTACTCCATTGTATGTATGTACCACATTTTCTTTATCCATTCATCTGTTGATGGACACGTATGTTGCTTCCAAAGTTTGGCTATTGAGAACATTGCTGCAAAAAACATGGCAGTGCAGATGTCTCTTCAATATACTGATTTCCTTTCTTTTGGGTATATACCCAGAAATGGGATTGCTGGATCATATGGTAGCTCTATTTTTATTTTTTTGATGAACCTCCAAACTGTACTCCACTGTAGTTGTACTAATTTATATTCCCACCAAGGTTGTATGAGGGTTCCCTTTTCTCCACATCCTCGCCAGCATTTGTTATAAACATGTAACTTGCTAATTTCACAGGTTCACAGATGGAGAGGAATTTGCCTCAGGATTAATTAAGCCTCAAGTATTATCCATATCTGATTTACATCAGTGTCTGTCTGGACTTTTGACTTTTAAGTTGATGTTGGAGCCAGTTAAGATTTTGTGGACTATTGAGATGGAATGAATGTATTTTGTATGTGGGAAGACGTTAGTTTTGGGGAGTCAGGAGCAGAATGCTATGGTTTGCATTTCCCCTTCAAAACTCATGTTGAAATTTTATTGCCATTGTGACATTATTTAGAAGTGGGACTGATAAGAGATGATTATGCCATGAAGGCTTCATCCTCATGAATGCAGTAATGCCATTACCACTGGAGTGAGTTCTTTATCATGAGAATGGGTTGTTATAGAATCTAGTTTGGCCCTCTCTTGTTCACTCATTCCCACACTCTCTTTCCCTTCAGCCTTCTACAATGGGATGATGCGGCATGAATGTTCTCACTGGATACCAGTGTAATGCTTTTGGACTTTTCAAACTTCACAACTGTGAGAAATAACTTTATTTTCTTCATAAATTACCTAGCCTATGGTATTCTCTTATAGCCACACAAAAATGGACTAAGAAAAAGCTTCAATAGATATCTATTATTTAAAGTTTTTAAGGCATATTTTCTGGTACAAATTGTGTTCTCTCTTGATGAATGTTTCATTTGAGCTTGAAAATAATGCATATTCTGATGTTGTTAGATGAAGTATTTAAAATGTCAATTAGATTAAATTGATAAGCAGCGTATGTCCACTATATCCTTACTGCTTTTGCGTCTACTTCCTCTATCAATAACTGAATAGGTGTCGTTAAAACATTTAACTTTAAGAGTATATGTGCCCATTTCTCCTTAAAGTTTTATCAGGTTTTGCCTCATATATTTTGATGCTTCCTTAGGTGAATTTATGTTAAATATTGGTTTTTTTTTGGAAAATTAATTCCTTGATCATTAACTTTAACTTCATGCTTGAAGAATAATTTATACTAAATATATTCTTCTCAGTTTGTAATTTTTTTCTTTCAAAACTAAATATTTCACTCAAAGCTTTTTTTTTTTTTTTTTTTGCTTTCATGGTTTCTGAAGTCCAATGTCATTCTAATCCTTATTCCTCTGTAAGTAAGGTCCTTTTCTCCTCTAGTTTTCTTTAAATATTTTTAGTTGGCTTTGTTTTTCTGAAATTTAAATATGGTGTGTCCAGGTGTGTTTATTGTTTGTTTACTTGCATTAGTGCTGCTTAGTGTCCTCTGAGCTTCCTTGCTGTGTGAATTGGTGTGTGGTTTTAATTTTCAAAAAGTTTTAGACCATTATTACTTCAATAATTCTTCTATTTCATTCTTTTTTCTTCTCCTTATTATAGTTTAATTATGTGTGATTTACACCTTTTGAAATGAACCCAATGTTTTAGGATATTCTGTTCCACTGGGATTTTTTGATTTTTTTTTCGTTCTGCATTTCATTTTAGAAAATTTATATGGACATATATTCTAGCCCATTGATAATTTCCTCAGCTGCGTAGGTCTACAAACAAGCATATCAAAGGCATTTGTTTTTCTGTTACAATATCTTTTACTTTTAATATCACCATTTGATTCTTTCTTAAAGTTTCCATTTTCCTGCTTATATTACCTGTTTTTGCATGCTGTACTTTTCTTTTACAGTACTTTATTAATGACAGTTATTTTAAATGTTCTGAATATTAATTTTTAACATTTGTGTTATATCTGAGTCTTGATCTGATTATTACTTTGCCTCCTCAGACTGTATTTTTGCTTGCCTTTTTGCATGTTTTGTATTTATTTGTTGAAAGCCAGACATGATGTTTCAGATAGTAGAAACAGAGCTAAATAAGCCTTTATGATGATGATTTATGATAATACAACTAGTATTATAATTTTGTTTAATGTTTCCCATAGCCATAGGTATCAGAGGTTTCAAACTCCTTTAGTGTTTTTGTTATTGTCTGCTTTCTTTTTTTTATTATTTTATTATTATTATACGTTACGTTTTAGGCTTTCTTGACTGTGAAATTCTCTAACTGCCCCTCCTCATTGAGAATCTGTGTTGGGCAATGCATTCAGCTGTAATTTATTGTTGTTATACTGAAGCCTTATTGATGTGGTCATAAGATGTGGGAAAGATGAAGTGTTCTATAATCTTCCCATTAATTCTTAGTGTTTTAATGGGCCTCTTTCTTAGGGTTGTGGTCTTCACAAGATTTTCTCCAATAGTATATCTCTCCCCTCCTCCACAAGCTCCTATTTCATTCACTGGCTGCAGCACTTAAACCTATTTTCTTTACACCTTTACTCCTGTTGGCTATGTTATTTCACTCCATGAGGTGAAACAGAAACACTAGAGGAGGCTGGAGTAGAAGGAATGTTTTTCCCTAAACTAGGATAAGGGTCTGGCAAAGTATTTTCTCCTGTGATATAAAACTTTGTTATGGAGAAGACTCTGAGCACATTTTTCAATGATTATTTTGCCCCTTCCTCTACCAGAGCTACCATGAGATTTTCATTAGGAACTAGTGGGACTCCTGGAGGGAAAGCCCACAAAAATGTAGATGTTCCCCTAACATTGTGGTACCCATGAATTTCTTAGTCTCCAGCTAGTTCACACTCAGCTTTTAGTGATTTGTCAAAATTAATAAATTTCACTTTTTGCCAGTTTATGCTCCCAGCAGCTTCTTCTTCTGGTAAATAGATCTCTACCTTGTTTCTTTCCTTGAGCTTCTGTCTTCAGAATTCAGAATGATAGTTTCCCCTGGAACCTCAGTTTTCTGATGTATTCAGGAAAAGCCATTGATTTTTGTTAGTCTTTCTTTTTATTGGGTTGATGAGAATACCAACTTCCAAGTTTATGTGTTATCATTGAAAATAAAACTCCAGGGTAAAAATTTGGATGCAAAAGCTTCTGTAGCAGCTATTCATTTTCTTTCATTTGCACTTACCACGTTCTACCTTGTATTATATTCACTTTCTACATGTGCTACTGTTCTTGTCACTAAGCTCCAAGTGTGCATAATTTATTTCTAATCTTCGTATTTATTTCCTATAGTATTTAGTATAATGGCTTGCTAAGACAAGTCACTTCTTTAACATTTGCTTAATGAAATAAATTTAGAAGAGCATTTTATAGCCTATAAAGTGATTTCAGGTAAATAATACCATTTAAACATTAGAACTTTTGAGAAATAATTATTACCTTATTTCACTAATTAGAAAGCCGAGGTGAAGAAAAGCTAAGTGATTTGCTCAATATTACTTATTAACAGTCAGAAATTTAAAAGAAAACTTTTTTTAGTCAAAGTCCAATGTACTTTGTACTACACCTGAGTTACCTTTCATTTGTATCCTAGTACTTTTTTGTTCTGATAACATTACAATTGAGGAACACTGTGCTCATTATTTTGATGCCCGATAATGGGTCTAGTCATCAATTTCATTTTTTAAATATTTTTTAGAATGTATATAAAATTAAGTCTACACCTATTGAGGAATATTTATGAGTTTTGACCAATGCATAGAGTCACATAACCATTACTGTAATCAAAATATAGGAAAATTATATTAATTTAAAATGATTACATCCATGCTAGCCCCTTGCTGTCAAACACTCTGCCCCCAAACTTTACTCCTGAAAAGCACTAAAGGGTACATATGCAGGTTTGTAATATAGGTAAATTACATATCATGGGGGTTTGGTATACAGATTACTTCATCACCCAGTTAATATGCATGGCACCTGATAAGTAGTTTATCGATCCTCACCAACCTCCCCCCTCCACCCTCAAGTAGGCCCCAGTGTCTGTTGTTCTCTTCTTTGGGTCTATGTGTACACAATGTCTAGCTAACACTTATAAGTGAGAACATAAAATATTTGGTTTTCTGTTCCTGAATTAGTTCTCTTAGGATAATGGTCTCCAACTCGATCCATGTTGCTGCAAAAATATTATTTCATTTTTTATGGATGCATAATATTCTATGATATATAAATATATATAACATTTTCTTTATCCAATCTATAATTGAGGAGCATCTAGGTTGATTCCAAGTGTTTATTATGGTGAATGGTGCTGTGATAAACAGATGCATATGTTTTTATGGTAGAACAACTTATATTCCTGTGGGAGTATACAGAAAAATGAGATTTCTAGGTCAAATTGAGAAATCACCACAGTGCTTTCCACAGTGATTAAACTAATTTACCTTCCCTCCAGCAGTGTATAAGCATTACTTTTTCCCCACGGCCTCACCAGAATCTATTATTTCCTGTTTTGATTTTTTGATAATAGCCATTCTGACCGGTGTAAGATGGTATCTCATTGTGGTTTTAATTTGCATTTCTCTGGCAATTAGTGATATTGAGCTTTCTTTCATATGCTTGCTGGATGCATGTATGTCTTCTTCAGAAAACTGTCTGTTGATATCCTTTACCCACTGTATTAGGCCATTCTATTATTGCTATAAGGAAATACATGAGACAGGGTAATTTATATAGAAAGCTAATTTAATTGGCTTATGGTTCTACAGGTTTTACAGAAAGAATGGTCTTGTCACCTGCTTGGCTTCTAGAGAGGTCTCAGGAAATATACAATTATGGAGGAAGGAGGCATGTAATGTGACCAGAGCAGGAACAAGAGAAAGAGAGAGTGACAGAGAGGTAACAAACACTTTTAATGACCAGATCTCATGTGAACTCAGAGCAAAAATTCACTTATCAACAACAGAATGACACAAGTCATTTATGAGGGATCCATCCCTATGATCCAAGCACCTCCCACCAGACCCCAACTCCAATATTGGGGATTACAATTTAACATGAGATTTGGATGGAGAAAAATATTCAGACTATTTCACCAACTTTTCAATGGAGTTGTTTGATTTTTGCTTGTTAATTTATTAAAGTTTTCTATCGATTCTGCATATTAGGCTTTTGTTGTATGCACAGTTTGCCAATATTTCCCCCCATTCTGTAAGTTGCCTATTTACTCTGTTGATATATTATTTTGCTGTGCAGAAGCTCTTTGATTTAATTAGGTCACAGCTGTCAATTTTTGTTTTTGTTGCAATTTCTTTTGGTGTCTTCATCAAGAAATCTTTCCCAGGGCCTGTATTCGGAATGGTATTTCCTAAGTTATTGCCATGGCTAATACTGTGTCAACTCGATTGGATTTAAGTTGCAAAGTATTGATCATGGGTGTGTCTGTGAGAATGTTGCCAAAGGAGATTAACATTTGAGTCAGTGGGCTGGAAGAGGCAGACCCACCCTTAATCTGGGTGGGCACAAACTAATCAGCTGCCAGCACAGCTAGAATATAAAGCAAGCATAAAAATGTGAAAAGAGGAGACTGTCCAGGCCTGCCAGCCTACATCTTTCTCCAATGCTAGATGCTTCCTGCCCTCAAACATTGGACTCCAAGTTCTTCAGTTTTGGGACTCGGACTGGCTTTCCTTGCTCCTCAGCTTGGGACCTTGGAATTGTGTGTTAGTATTTAAAAAACTCATATATATATATATGAGTGTGTGTGTGTGTGTATATATATATATGAATATATATATCCTATTAGTTCTGTGCCTCTAGAGAACTCTGACTAATACTGATTTTGGTACCAAGAGGGGTTCTAGAGGAACAGAATATTAAGGATTGACTTCTTTCATTGGTTTTGGGATTTCTGTAGTTGGCTACTTAATATGTAGACCCCAAAATGCTAAGGACTCTACTTCTAATAGTATGGAGAACACAGATAATCCTTGGCATGAACTATTTAGAGTGTTATGAAAAATAGACACATTTGACACTTCTAATGCACTACTCCGGAGAGGCAAGGAGTTTAGTGACTCTAAACATAATAACTTTGACCATATATGGAGAACCAAGGAATATAATGAAGCTGGTTGGTTGCTCCTAAGTTCAATAGACAAAGTGATAAAAGAAAATGATGAACTCAGGGATGCTATCTCCCGACTTCAGAAGCAGATACTGAGCCTCAAATCTGCTAAGATTGCCCTGAGTGAGAATAGAGAAAGAGCTGAAATTGTGGTAAAACAGACACAAGCTATTATCATGCAAGTGGCTGACCTGCAATGAAACGTGCATGCACAGAATCACCAGGTGTCTACTGTTAAAGTGAAGGCATTGATTGGAAAAGAATGGGACCCTGCAACTTGGAACGGGGACATGTGGGAGGACCCTGATGAAGCTAGGGACACTGAATTTGTAAACTCTGCTGAAACTTTGTTGCCAGAAAAAACAGCTTTCCCATCCTCAGTAGTGGCAACATCCTTTCCCCAACCCATGCCACAATCAGCCTTTCCACCTTTGTCTGAGGAGATAAACCTTGCGCTGCCTGAGGCAACAGTGATGGCCTCCTCTTAGGCAGTTGCCAGGCAAGATAAGGTTGATTCTCCTCAGCAGCCACCCCCAACACCCCTGTTGCTTCTAGACCTATAACTGGACAAAAGTCCCAGCGAGCCCCTAGATGTGAGATTGAGAGTGTGACCCATGATTCATAAAGCAAGTTTTTAGAGACCTACAAAGAGACTAAGACTCCCACACAATAATAGAGGGAGTCTTTAACACCCCACTGTCAATATTAGACAGATCAACGAGACAGAAAATTAACAAGGATATTCAGGATTTGAACTCAGCTCTGGATCAAGTGGACCTAATAGACATCTACAGAACTCTGCACCCCAAATCAACAGAATATACATTCTTCTCAGAACCTCATCACACTTATTCTAAAATTGACCACATAATTGAAAGTAAAACACTCCTAAGCAAATGCAAAAGAACGAAAATCATAACAAAAAGCCTCTCAGACCACAGTGCAATCAAATTAGAACTCAGGATTAAGAAACTCTCTCAAAACTGCACAACTACATGGAAACTGAACAACCTGCTCCTGAATGACTACTGGGTAAATAACAAAATGAAGGCAGAAATAAAGATGTTCTTTGAAATCAATGAGAACGAAGACACAATGTACCAGAATCTCTGAGACACATTTAAAGCAGTGTTTAGAGGGAAATTTATAGCACTAAATGCCCACAAGAGAAAGCAGGAAAGACCTAAAATTGACACCCTAACATCAAAATTAAAAGAACTAGAGAAGCAACAGGAAACAAATTCAAAAGCTAGCAGAAGACAAGAAATAACTAAGATCAGAGCAGAACTGAAGAAGATAGAGACACGAAAAACCCTTCAAAGATCCATGAATCCAGGAGGTGGTTTTTGGAAAGATTAACAAAATAGGCCGTTAGCCAGACTAATGAAAGAGAAAAAAAAAGAAGAATCAAATAGACTCAATAAAAGATGATATAGGGGATATCACCACTGATCCCATAGAAATACAAATTACCATCAAAGAGTACTATAAACACCCTAACACAAATAAAGTAGAAAACCTAGAAGAAATGGATAAATTCCTGGACACATATACCCTCCCAAGACAAAACCAGGAAGAAGTCAAATCCCTGAATAGACCAATAACAAGTTCTGAAATTGAGGCCGTAATTAACAGCTTACCAACCAAAAAAAGTCCAGGACCAGATGGATTCACAGCCATTTTCTACCAGAGGTACAAAGAGGAGCTGGTACCATTCCTTCTGAAACGATTCCAAACAATAGAAAAAGAGGGAATCCTCCCTAACTCTTTTTATGAGGCCAGCATCATCCTGATACCCAAACCTGGCAGAGACACAACAAAAAAAGAAAATTTCGGGCCAATATCCCTGATGAACATCGATGCAAAAATCCTCAATAAAATACTGGCAAACCAAATCCTGCAGCACATCAAAAAGCTTATACATCACGATCAAGTTGGCTTCATCCCTGGGATGCAAACCTGGTTCAACAAATGTAAATTAATAAATGTAATCCATCACAGAAACAGAACCAATAACAAAAACCACAAGATTATCTCAATAGATACAGAAAAGGCCTTCAACAAAATTCAACACCCCTTCATGCTAAAAACTCTCAATAAACTAGGTATCAATGGAAAGTATCTCAAAATAATAAGAGCTATTTATGACAAACCCACAGCCAATATCATACTGAAAGGGCAAAAACTGGAAGCAGATCCCTTTGATAACTGGCACAAGACAAGGATGCCCTCTCTCACCACTCCTATTCAACATAGTATTGGAAGTTCTGGCCAGGGCAATCAGGCAAGAGAGAGAAATAAAGCGTATTCAAATAGGAAGAGAGGAAGTCAAATCGTCTCTGTTTGCAGATGACATGATTGTATATTTAGAAAACCCCATCGTCTCAGCCCAAAATCTGTTTAAGCTGATAAGCAAATTCAGCAAAGTCTCAGGATACAAAATCAATGTGCAAAAATCACAAGCATTCCTATACACCAATAACAGACAGAGAGCCAAATCATGCGTGAACTCCCATTCATAATTGCTTCAAAGAGAATAAAATACCTAGGAATACAACTTACAAGGGAAGGACCTCTTAAAGGACAGCTACAAACCACTGCACAAGGAAATAAGAGAGGACACAAACAAATGGAAAAAGATTCCATGCTCATGAATATGAAGAATCAATATTGCGAAAATGGCCAGACTGCCCCAAGTAATTTACGAATTCAATGCTATCTCCATCAAGCTACCACTGACTTTCTTCACAGAATTGGAAAAAACTACTTTAAAGTTCATATGGACCCAAAAAAGAGCCGGCATAGCCAAGACAATCCTAAGCAAAATGTCAAATTGTCTCTGTTTGCAGATGACATGATTGTATATTTAGGAAACCCCAGGCTCTCAACTCAAAATCTTCTTAAGCTGATAAGAAACTTCAGCAAAGTCTCAGGATACCAAATCAATGTGCAAAAATCATAAGCATTCCTATACACCAATAATAAACAAACAGAGAGCCAAATCATTAGTGAACTCCCATTCACAATTGCTACAAAGAGAATAAAATGCCTATGAATACAACTTACAAGAGATGTGAAGGATCTCTTCAAGGAGAACTACAAACCACTGCTCAAGGAAATAAGAGAGGACACAAACAAATGGAAAAGCATTCCATGCTCATGGATAGGAAGAATCAATATCATGAAAATGGCCATACTACCCAAGGTAATTTATAGATTCAGTGCCATCCCCATGAAGCTACCAATGACTTTCTTCACAGAATTAGAAAAAACTACCAGGGCAGTTCTCCTGGATAATATCCTGAAGAGTGTTTTCCAACTTGGTTCCATTCTCCCCCATCACTTTCAGGTACACCAGTCAAATGCAGGTTTGGTCTTTTCACATAGTCCCATATTTCTTGGAGGCTTTGCTTGTTCCTTTTCATTCTTTTTTCTCTAATCTTATTTTCACACTTTATTTCATTAAGTTGATATTCAATCTCTGATATCCTTTTTTCCGCATGATTGATTCGGCTATTGATACTTGTATATGATTCACGAAGTTCTCATGCTGTGTTTTTCAGCTCCATCAGGTCATTTATGTTCTTCTCTAAACTTGTTATTCTAGTTAGAAATTTCTCTAACCTTTTCTCAAGGTTCTTAGCTTCCTTGCATTGGGTTATAACATGCTCCTTTAGCTTGGAGGAGTGTGTTATTACCCACCTTCTGAAGCCTGCTTCTGTCAATTCATCAAACTCATTCTCCATCCAGTTTTGTTCCCTTGCTAGTGAGGAGTTGTGATCCTTTAGAGGAGAAGAGGCATTCTGGTTTTTGGAATTTTCAGCCTTTTTGTGCTGATTTTTCCTCATCTTTGTGGATTTATCTACCTTTGGTCTTTGATGTTGGTGACCTTCAGATGGGGTTTCTGTGACAATATCCTTCTTGTTGATGTTGATGCTATTATTTTCTGTTTGTTAGTTTTCCTACTAACAGTCAGGCCCCTCTGCTGCAGTTCTGCTGGAGTTTGCAGGAGATCCACTCCAGACCCTGTTTGCCTGGGTATCACCAGCAGAGGCTGCATAACAACAAAGATTGCTGCCTCTTTCTTCCTCTGGAATCTTTGTCTCAGTGGGGTACCCACCAGATGCAAGCTGGAACTCTCCTTTATGAGGTGTCTGTTGACCCCTGCTGGGTTGTGTCTCCCAGTCAGGAGGCATGTGGGTCAGGGACCCACTTGAGGAGGCAGTCTGTCCCTTAGCAGAGCTCAAGCACTGTGCTGGGAGATCCACTGCTCTCTTCAGAGCCACCAGGCAGGAATGTTTAAGTCTGCTGAAGGAGCACCCATAGCCACTCCTTTTCCCAGGTCCTCTGTCCCAGGAAGATGGGAGTTTTATCTATAAGCCCCTGACTGGGGCTGATGCCTTTCTTTCAGAGATGCCCTGCCCAGAGAGGAGGAATCTAGAGAGGCAGTCTGGCTACAGTGGCTTTGCAGAGCTGTGGTGGCCTCTGCCCAGTTCAAACTTCCTGGTGGCTTTGTTTAAACTGTGAGGGGAAGACGGCCTACTCAAGCCTCAGTAATGGCGGACGCCCCTCCACTCACAAATCTCAAGCATCCCAGGTTGACTTCAGACTGTTGTACTGGAAGTGAGAACTTCAAGCCAGTGGATCTTAACTTGCTGGGCTCCGTGGAGGTGGGATCCACTGAGATAGACCACTTGGCTCTCTGGCTTCAGCCCCCTTTCCAGGGAAGTGAACATTTCTGTCTTGCTGGCATTCCAGGCACCAATGGGGTATGAAAAAAACTCCTGCAGCTAGCTTGATGTCTGCTCAAATGGCCACCCATTTTTGTGCTTGAAACCCAGGGCCCTGGTGGTGTTGGCACATGTGGGAATCTCCTGGTCTGGAGGTTGTGAAGACCATGGGAAAAGTGTAGTGTCTGGGCGGGAGTGCATTGTTCCTCAAGGCACAGTCCCTCACAGCTTCCCTTGGCTAGGGGAGGGTATTCCCTGACCACTTACATTTCCCAGGTGAGGCAATGTCCCACCCTGTTTCAGCTCACTCTCCATGGGCTGCACCCACTGTCTAAACAGTCCCAATGAGATGAGCCAGGTACCTCAGTTGGAAATGCAGAAATTACCATCTGCATTGATCTTACTGGGATCTGCAGACAGGAGCTGTTCCTATTCGGCCATCTTGCCAACCAACACACTTTAAATTTCCTATGGAACCAAAAAAGAGCTCGTATAGCCAAGACAATCCTAAGCAAAAAGAACAAAGCTGGAGGCATCATGCTACCTGACTTCAAACTGTACTACAAGACTACAGTAACCAAAACAGCATGGTACTGGTACCAAAACAGATATATAGACTAATGGAACAGAAGAGAGGCCTCAGAAATAACACCACACATCTACAACCATCTGATCTTTAACAAACCTGACAAAAACAAGCAATGGGAAAATGATCCTCAAATAAATGGAAAACACCATTTATTTAATAAATGGTGTTGGGAAAACTGGCTAACCATATGCAGAAAACTGAAACTGGAACCCTTCCTTACACCTTATACAAAAATTAACTCAAGATGAATTATAAACTTAAACATAAGACCTAAAACCATGAAAACCCTAGAAGAAAACCTAAGCAATACCATTCAGGACATAGGCATGGGCAAATATTTCATGACTAAAACACCAAAAGCAATTGCAACGAAAGCCCAAATTGACAAATGGAATCTAATTAAACTAAAGAGCTTCTGCACAGCAAAAGAAACTATCATCAGAGTGAACAGGCAACCTACAGAATGAGAGAAAATTTTCGCAATCTATCCATCTGACAAAGGGCTAATATCCAGAATCTACAAGGAACTTAAACAAATTTACAAGAAAAAATCAAACAACCCCATCAAAAACTGAGTGAAGGATATAAACAGACACTTTTCAAAAGAAGACATTTATGCAGCCAACAAACATATGAAAAAATTCTCACCATCACTGGTCATTAGGCTAATATCCAGAATCTACAAAGAACTTAAACAAATTTACAAGAAAAAATCAAACAACCCCATCAAAAAATGGGCAAAGGATATGAACAGACATTTCTCAAAAGAAGACATTTGTGCAGCCAACAGACACATGAAAAAATGTTCATCATCACTGGTCATCAGAGAAATGTAAATCAAAACCACAATGAGATACCATCTCATGCCAGTTAGAATGGTGATCATTAAAAAGTCAGGAAACAACAGATGCTGGGGAGGATGTGGAGAAATAGGAACGCTTTACACTGTTGGTGGAAGTGTAAATTAGTTCAACCATTGTGGAAGACAGTGTGGCGATTCCTCAAAGATCTAGAACCAGAAATACCGTTTTACCCAGCAATCCCATTACTGGGTATATACCCAAAAGATTATAAATCATTCTACTATAAAGACACATGCACACGTATGTTTATTGCAGCACTATTCACAATAGTAGAGACTTGGAACCAACCCAAATGCCCATCAATGATAGACTGGATAAAGAAAATGTGGCACATATACACCATACCAATACTATGCAGCCTTAAAAAAGGATAAGTTCATATCCTTTGCAGGGACATGTTTGAAGCTGGAAACTATCCTTCTCAGCAAACTAATGCAGGAACAGAAAACCAAACACCGCATATTCTCACTCATAAGTGGGAGTTGAACAATGAGAACACATGAACACAGGGAGGGGAACATCACACACTGGGGCCTGTTAGGGGTTGGGGAGTAGGGGAGGGATAGCATTAGAAGAAATACATAATGTAGATGACGGGTTGATGGGTGCAGCAAACCACCATGGCACATGTATACATATGTAAAAACCCTTCATGTTCTACACATGTATCCCAGAACTTACAGTATAATAATAATAAAAAAAAAACAGGCCATGGGGAAATGATGTCCTGTTCAATAAATAATGCTGGGATAACTGGCTAGAAATATGCAGAAGATAGAAACTGGACCCTTTCCTTACACCACATACAAAAATCAACTAAAGATGGATTAAAAACTTAAATACGAAACCTAAAACTATATAAACCTTGGAACATAACCTGAGATCCCAGGCAAAGATTTCATGACTAAGAGGCCAAAAATAATTGCAACAAAAACAAAAATTGACAAATGGTACCTAATTAAATTAAAGAACATCTGCACAGCAAAATAAACTATCAACAGATTAAACAGACAACCTAGAGAATGGGAGAAAACATTTTCAAACTATGCATCTAACAGAAGTCTAATATCCAGAATCTATAAGGAACTTATACAACTTTACAAACAAAACACAAACAACCCCATTAAAAAGTGGGCAAAAATCATGAACAGATATTTTTCAAAAGAAGACATACATGTGTCCAAGAAACACGTGAAAAAAAAAAAAGGTCAACATCACTATTAGATAAATGCAAATTAAAAAACAACAGTGAGATACCACTTCACACTAGTCATAATGATTATTATCAAACCGTCAAAAATAGCAGATGCTGGGGAGGTTGTGAAGAAAAAGGAACACATACACTGCTGGTGGAAACTTTAATTAATTCATCCATTGTAGAAAGCCATTTGGGGATTTCTCAAGTAACTTAGAACTGCTATTTGACCCAGCAATCCATTATTGGATTCAAGGAATATAAATTGTTCTACCGTTAAGACACATGCATGCTTGCTGATGTTCACAATAATGAATCCATGGAACCAACCTTAATACCCATCAACATTACACTGGATAAAGAAAATGTGGTACATATACACCATGGATTACTACACAGCCCCCCAAAAGAATGAGATCATCTCCTTTGCTGCAACATGAATGGAGCTGGTGTTCATTATCCTAAGGAAACTTAGGATAAGTTCATTATCCTAAGGAAACTTTTAGGATAAAAGTTCATTATCCTAAGGAAACTTTTAGGATAAAAGTTCATTATCCTAAGGAAACTTTTAGGATAAAAGTTCATTATCCTAAGGAAACTTTTAGGATAAAAGTTCATTATCCTAAGGAAACTTTTAGGATAAAAGTTCATTATCCTAAGGAAACTTTTAGGATAAAAGTTCATTATCCTAAGGAAACTTTTAGGATAAAAGTTCATTATCCTAAGGAAACTTTTAGGATAAAAGTTCATTATCCTAAGGAAACTTTTAGGATAAAAGTTCATTATCCTAAGGAAACTTTTAGGATAAAAGTTCATTATCCTAAGGAAACTTTTAGGATAAAAGTTCATTATCCTAAGGAAACTTTTAGGATAAAAGTTCATTATCCTAAGGAAACTTTTAGGATAAAAGTTCATTATCCTAAGGAAACTTTTAGGATAAAAGTTCATTATCCTAAGGAAACTTTTAGGATAAAAGTTCATTATCCTAAGGAAACTTTTAGGATAAAAGTTCATTATCCTAAGGAAACTTTTAGGATAAAAGTTCATTATCCTAAGGAAACTTTTAGGATAAAAGTTCATTATCCTAAGGAAACTTTTAGGATAAAAGTTCATTATCCTAAGGAAACTTTTAGGATAAAAGTTCATTATCCTAAGGAAACTTTTAGGATAAAAGTTCATTATCCTAAGGAAACTTTTAGGATAAAAGTTCATTATCCTAAGGAAACTTAGGATAAAAGGAAACACAGAAAGAGAAAACCAAATACTGCATGTTCTCATTTATAAGTGGTATCTAAACATTAAGTATACATGACATTTGTAAACATTAAGTATACATGACAAATTGACATGCTAAACATTAAGTATACATAAACTCAAATAAGATATATATATACACCATATCTTATATGAATATATATACCATATCTTATATGAATATATATACCATATCTTATATGAATATATATACCATATCTTATATGAATATATATACCATATCTTATATGGTATATATATTCATTTTGGTGTATATCCAAAGGAAATGATAACAGTATGTGGAAGAGACATCTGCACTCATATATTTACCATAGAACTATTCACAACAGAAAAGATACAGAATCAACCTGTGTCCACCATAAGGAGAAGATGGCCATATAAAAGCCAAGGAAAGAGGCCTCAGAAAAAAAGAGTCCTATTTACATCCTGATCTTGAGCTTACAGCCTTCAGATTTATGAAAAAAAAAGTTTCTGTTGTTTAAGCCAAAAAGGAAAAAAAAGTGTTTCAAAAAATGAAAGATATCCTGAAATGGAAAAGGAAGCCTTGTGACAAATTGAGTTATTGGTCATTAAGGATTTTAACACAGATACTGGATGACAATCTGCAGGTTGTTTAAAACATTCATGCATCAGTTATGACTCCTCTCAAAGTATTAGGTAAGTATCTATTACCCAATATTGCTGCCAAAAATAAAGGTACCAGATATTAAGGCATGGAAGATTATGATTTATTTAAATAATGGAACTGCTGCATCATACTTTATCAAATTGGGTTAATTTTATGATAAAAATAATGAATTTATTCTTTTTGCAATAAAATACTACATATTATGTATAATTTAGGCAATTGAGAAAATGCATAGTAAAATGCAAAAACTACATTCTATATTGTAACACCACAAAATGCTTACACCAGCTGAATATCTTTTCAATCAACTAATTATAAACGTAGGAAGATAGATGGATCGATGGATAGATGGATGAATAGATGGATGGATAGATAGATATAATAGATATGACATATAGATAGACAAATTGACAATAAAAAATGTTTTATAAATATTGGGTCCTAACACATGCCTTATTTTAAAAAATATGTGTTCAATGTAAGTTTATGTGAATTAACAGGAAACTGTAATGAAACTGAATGAAATATTGTCTCACTATAATAAATTGTTTCCTGCAATTTATTTCTAAATATAAAAAATTTTTTAAATATAGATTTTTAGATTATGCACCTTTAACTCCTCTTTTAAACTCTATACACATCAATTGGCTCTCTGCTATAAAAGATAAAGACATTAGCACTCTTTCATGTTGTCCTACCTCCCTTCCTTCCTCTTTCTGATTTGTGATTTATGTTAATTTTATTTCACCAAAATTTATAGCATTTACATTCTGTTCTGTTACTAGTTTTTATAAGTGTATATTTGTATGTATAAACTTGTTCATTACTTTATGTTTTCACATATTCATTATTTTTACTTATTTCTTAATTTATTTAGTTTCATCATTAAGAGGTTTTTATTTCCAACCAAATTTCCAAAATGTTTCTTTTACAATTTTTCTGGGTTTAGGATTCCTAAGGCTTTCAGGTTTCAACATTTTCTTTTTGATAAATAATCCTTGCATCACATTTTATTTCTTTTAGGAAAAAAAACTTTGTTTTTAAATTCAATTACTTACACATGTGATATATCTTAACGCTTCAGTGTAAATGTTTCCTGGAATCTTTTTTGGCTCTTTCTTCATTTCATGGAAACTTATTTTATTAAATATTTAATAATTCTCCTAATCCATATGTTGAGTTCTTCAGGGAAACCATTAATTCATATAGGAGATTGTCTTTGTCTTGCATATCTGTTTTTTTCTGATTACTTGATCTTTCACAGCTGTGTTCACTGTAATTATTCCAAGCCTTTCCTCCATGTTAGCATGTAATTAATTTGCATTTTTCCATATATGTTCTGTTCATTGCACCTTTCAGTTTATTAATTACACTAATATATTTTGACCCTTTATTTTGTATTGTAAGTTAATCATCTCAGTTTTTCTCATCTTTTTGCTCTTTATTTTATTTAATCTGAGTCCTTGTGGAGTACAAAGCATCATTGGCAATTTTCCTTTGGTTCCTTCGGTTATGTTTTCTTCCATTATAGTTTCTTTCTCTGTCCTTTTTATTGAAAGTATCTCACTTATTTTTTTTTTCTGGTATTATGCATAGGCTTAATTTCCATGCCAGACTCTTTCAGCTTGTTCGCACTTTGGAATCTCCTCAGCTCTGTCCAGACTATATTTTAAATCTCTATAGTGTAGGTGAATTTAATTCCTTTCCAATTCTTTTGAGACTTACTTTTCCCAAAAAGCAGTTATTTTCAGCTGCCTTTAAAATGTTCTAGTCAGCTTTTCTGTAGCCTGCAGTCATGGAAAGAAGAAAGAACAATACTGAGCTCACCTTTCCTTTCCCAGATTTCGTTATATCTGCTGTATCAGATGTACTGCACCTCACTGTTAAGTGTATTAAATTCATTTGGGGTATCATTTAAGATAAAATTTACTCTACTAATTATTCTTTATACTTAGAACCTTTACTTTTCTCTGATAAATTCAATCTCATTGTTAATTTCTTCAGTTTTACAGCATCTATTTCCCCTATTACCTCTTCAGAAGAGAGTCAACACAAAGATATACAATTAGCTTGCTTTTTTACATTTGGTAATATTAGTTAAAATTCTCAGGCTTTTGTGGAATCACTATTATGGTATCTAAAGGATAGCTTGTCGTGTTCCTTTTTAATATCTGGTCTGTCACAGTATTAACTGTTTCTATTCTTGGTTGTCATTTTTGAAGTTAATTATTTTGGGCTCCACCTCTTGCCTTATTTAGTCATTGCTACCTTTTTTTGATTTTTTTAAAAATTTTTGCTGTTTTCTAAATCATTTTGCTATTGTATCTTATTAATTTTTGCTTTGTTAAAATCATTTTTTCATTGGGAACTATAGGAGAATTGAAGGAGAAATATATTGTCAGGTACCATTTTTCTCTTCCATTTAAAACTGAAAATCTGAAGATATGCTTTCATGTGTCCCAAGTCTAGAATTATTAGAACATGAGAAAACAACTTTATGTTCCTGTATCTGAGTAATTTTAAGATAGTTTCAATGTAAATAATACCTTACAAACTCTTTTTAAATTACAAAGGTGCATAAGCTAGGAAAGCATGAAAATTTGACTCCCAAAGAAGTAGTAGAAATCTTGATCAAACAAAATTATATAAAAATGATAAAGTGTTCCCAGTGAACATGTTTTACACATGCAAATAATGATAGAAGTCTTATTTAAAGGCACACACAAAAAGAACTAAAATGCCTTCCGTGGGAATCATTTCTATTTATTTTTCATTGTTATTATATTTTGGTCTCATCCACTAGATTACCAATATGAAAGTATTAAAATTTATTCATGTGATAATATTTTTGATCTTTTGACATAGCCTATTATACAATTAGTGTGAACAAGTGGAAAAGATCTACCACCTAATTCTAGTTCTAGATCCCTGAGGAATCACCACACTGACTTCCACAATGGTTGAACTAGTTTACAGTCCCACCAACAGTGTAAAAATGTTCCTATTTCTCCACATCCTCTCCAGCACCTGTTGTTTCCTGACTTTTTAATGATTGCCATTCTAACTGGTGTGAGATGGTATCTCATTGTGGTTTTGATTTGCATTTCTCTGATGGCCAGTGATGATGAGCATTTTTTCATGTGTCTGTTGGCTGCATAAATGTCTTCTTTTGAGAAGTGTCTGTTCATATCCTTTGCCCACTTTTTGATGGGGTTGTTTGTGTTTTTCTTGTAAATTTGTTTGAGTTCATTGTAGATTCTGGATATTAGCCCTTTGTCAGATGAGTAGGTTGCAAAAATTTTCTCCCATTTTGTAAGTTGCCTGTTCACTCTGATGGTAGTTTCTTTTGCTGTGCAGAAGCTCTTGAGTTTAATTAGATCCCATTTGTCAATTTTGGCTTTTGTTGCCATTGCTTTTGGTGTTTTAGACATGAAGTCCTTGCCCATGCCTATGTCCTGAATGGTAATGCCTATGTTTTCTTCTAGGGTTTTTATGGTTTTAGGTCTAACATTTAAGTCTTTAATCCATCTTGAATTAATTTTTGTATAAGGTATAAGGAAGGGATCTAGTTTAAGCTTTCTACATATGGACCACCTAATTCTATAAGTTAGAAATTTAAAGGACATATTGGTCATGTTATTCAGCCTCCGTTTTTTCTAAATATACATTTTATTTTATTAAGAGTCATGGTTTCACTGTAAAAACAGAATACACATTGATTTGATTTTATGGTGCAGTTTTAATTAAAATTCCATCCCTAATGGAAGAGTACAAAGTCCTATTTTAAGTTTATGATCTTCAGCTGATTTCATGCATTATTTAAGAACCATTATTTTTGTTTCTTAACAGTCATGTGTACATTTGATCACTTTCTTCAGTGGGAAAGTGCTGTGTATGAGTTACTAGTTATTTCAATATCATCTAAAGCCTAAGTCAGTAACTTTTTTTTTCCAATTTGAAAACAGGCACTGTTAATAAACTGAACAGATTAGAAAAATAATTATGATAGACACATTAGTTCATCCTTCTAGTAAGCCTGTTGTTCTGGTCTTCCCTGTCGCCAGCATCTTCACCTTCTGCAAAAGGGGTGGTCTTTTTTTTTTTTTTTTTTCCAGCTCATGGAGAGGATAATTTGAAGGGCGACAGGAAATTGTTTGCTCCTTTGAAGCATTTTTCCATCAGTAGAGATCTCATGAATCAGACCCTCCATGCAGATGATGCCATATTTACCAAGCGATGGAGCAATCAACGTGTTTTCTGTCAAGGCAATGTGCTTCTTGTTGATTTTGCCATAATCATGCTTGTAGACTAGTTCAGTTACCAAGTTCAGGTTTGGGTATCTCCATGCAATATATGGTTCTAGAATCCAAACATGTTAAGTGAAGTGTTGTTGAGCTTAATGAAGGTTCCATTGAAGATCTGACAAAGGCAAAGAAACTGCAACACCCTTCAGACTTTTGGGCTCACACCATTGATACCTCCGTTCCTGATGACAAATGTCAATTTGGGTTCTGCAGGTGTAATACATAGAAGTTGCTAGTTTTTCTTAGCATCCTAGCCATTCGAATTTCAGATCTGTACATCTGCCTATATTCCTTGTGATAGTACTTCGCTTTTTCATAGATAAGCTTCCTGCTTACCTTTCGAAGCCTCTTTTGGGCAAAAACTTCTTTCTCCGGCACTTGATTTTCAGCTCTGCTAAATCCTTCACTTGTTCTTAAGCATTTCTGACACAGCAGGAATCTTCTTCTTCTCTCGGACAACCTCCATGTTTCCAGCCAGAAAGGAGCTCAGTAAAACTCTGATAGGAAGAAAGAGAAACTTAATTGCATTTGGCACGACTCTTTTACCTAATAACAAATTGGATGTTTGTGTCTTTATCTATAGAGTACCTATTCCTAGGCAGTGTGTTAACAATTAAAAATGTATCATTTTTAAATTTCTCTCCCACATTTTTTATCAACTACTATTTTATTTGCACATACCCAGAAAACCAAGAGTGAGTTAACATTGAAGTTTCACTTGGGTAAATAGAAAGTCCTAAAACTATGAATATACATACATACATATATATATATATATATATTTACATTACATTTACATATATATGTCAGAATTAGGAACTTAGATGTTCAAAGTTATATGTGTGTATATTAAATGTAAAAGGAAAAAGAGTCCAGAAATAGTCGATGATGTATAATATCATCTAAACAGTTAAAATTCAGGAAAAAAATACTCACCAAAGAAGAAATGAATGGAGAACTAGAACAAATGATGTTAAAAAAAGAGCTGGGCTCTCCTAGAGGTAAAGAAATAGTGGTTAAAATAAAAAGTATTACCCTATAGAACTAGATAAAATCTGGTAGAAAATTGGTATTCTAAGACTTTTATCTTGAAATGATCTGTGTTCTAGTATAATGATAAAAAAGACTATGCTTTTGTTTTGTTGAGTAAATTTTTATTCTTCATACATAACAGATGCACAAAGAGAAATGTTTTCTGAACTGGCTTCCTAAATAATAAATAAATTGCTTAATTTCTTTGTTAAACAAGCCTTAATGTTTCTGCATGCTGTGTGCACTGAGGAAGTATGCAAACATTTTTATTTGATGGCAAATCCCAATTTTTCTTTAAAAGTTGGCAACATTTTGAGTCAAAAACATGACAAAACATCAAAGTCTATTTCAAAATGCTTTACATCTTAATATAGTTGAAGTTAAAGCAGTAAGTAATTTCAGAGATTTTCCCATGAGCTGCATAGTTCTTTTCATATGTAATTATGCTCTGAGTGCATTAGATAATGCTATGGTTCCCACAGCTGTATACACATCTATAAATCATTAATGAGGCAGTTAACTGAAACAAAACTGTAAAAGATTTGCATTACCCAGCAGAATCTGGCTTTAATGACATCTAGTTATTTACAATTAATTTTGCCTTTTGGAATAATAATTGAAAGTAATTTAAGATTTTCTTGCACAGAAATTAGATGTTGTCTATTCATCGAAAGTTTTCTCCCTCTTTTTTATTTTTTTTACTATGTAATGGAGACTCTGTCAGTGACCAATATGCAGCCTGTGCTAACAATCTTAACTAGATTAAACCCTCTCTTACTCTCCATTCCTGACCTTTTTGTTTTCCTCTCTCCCACCTAAAACAGGAAGGATAATTGAAAAAATTCAGAAATAGAAGGAAAATGTACTTTACCCTAAAATGGAATAAGAAGAATGTGTCCAGTGAAACATACTTTTGGGGTATATTTATTGATTCTTTATGGTTTTGAAGGAATATCTTTTTCATTGTTTTTTGAAAAATGAATGCTGAAAGTGAAAAGCAAATTAAAGTTTTATGAATGTATATGCTGTAAGTATAAATGCATCATAATGCTATGTAATAACTAGGACTCTATAGAAATACTTTTCAAATATAGTAAACATGTTTTGGCATTTATCAATTCATTTTACATTGCTCTATTTACATGTCATATTTTAATGATATTCATTTGCCACAATTTTCTATTATTATTTATTTGCAAATCATCATCTCTCAAACCACTAATATGCAATAAGCAGTCTAATGATGACAAAATGATTGTTCTTCTCCTATTTAACATCCACCAATGATGGAAACATCATAGAGAATGAGGGTGGGGGTTGGTGAGAGACTTTATTATCGCTAAGAAACACCTAAGGAAATTATCCAAATAATCAAAACTCTTACTGCAGTTTTAATATAAATTATAAGACAAATTATTTCCCCTTTTAAAGTTTGTTTTTTAATGACTATCACTATGAAAGAAATCTGGACCCATGGCGCCAGATCGCTCCGCTGCACTCCAGCCTGGCAACAGAGTGAGACTCCATCACCAAAAAAAAAAAAAAAAAAAAAAAAAAAAAAAAAAAAAAATTAGTAGAAAGTGCAGAGACTTCCCATATACTCCCTGTCTCTACACATGCATAATCTCCCTAGTATTAACATCTCCCACTCCATGGGTTTAGACAAATGTATAAGGGCATATATCCAATACTATGGTACCACATAGAGTAGTTTTACTGCCTTAAAATTCCTCTGTGCTCTGCCTGTTCATTCCTCCCTCCCTCAACCCTTGGAAACCACTGATCTTTTTGCCATCTCTATAGTTTTGCCTCTTCTAAAATGTCATACAGTTGAAATAATACAGTATGTAGACTTTTGATATTATCTTCTTTCCACTGGTTAACATGTATTTAAATTTCCTTGCTAGTTCATTTCTTTTTAATGCTGAATAACATTCCATTCTCTGGAAGTACTGCACATGTGCTTTTGCTCCAGGCTCTACTTCATGAAGGACACAAGCTAAGGCAAACAGTCTAATGATATTAAAATGTATTTAAAATACAAACACTTTTAATTGTACTTTCTTATACACAATTTAAAATACAAAAAACAGACTCCTTCTTAAAGTTAACCGGAATGGAAACTAAAGTATACTACCTCAGAACATTGTATTAATATATATACAAGATATCCAAATGAGTATTAGATAATCCATAAATGAATAAATATTAACAATTTAGATTTCCAATTGTTCATCTGTCTGTGATTCATTCATTCACTCTAAAACATGTTTGAGCCTTTAATATTGCCAGGCACTTTTCCAAGTGATGTGGATTTGGCAGGTCACAAGAACATGCAAAGTTCCTGCCCTTATGAAGTTAAAATTTTTGAAGGGCAGATAGAAATTTTTTTAGATCTTTTTGTTTTTAACTTTTGTGGGTGCATGCTATGTGTATATA
Organism: Pongo pygmaeus; assembly: GCF_028885625.2. Classification (NCBI taxonomy): domain Eukaryota; kingdom Metazoa; phylum Chordata; class Mammalia; order Primates; family Hominidae; genus Pongo; species Pongo pygmaeus. The sequence continues at coordinate 90,691,476 of NC_072396.2, read as the reverse complement.
TTTATGGGGTACATCAGATGCATTGATACAGGCAGGTAATGTGAAATAATCACATCCTTGAAAATGGGGTATTTATCATCTCAAGCATTTATCTTTTGTGTTACAAACAATCCTATTATACTCTTTTATTTTTTAATGTAGAACTAACTTATTACTGGCTATAGTTACCCTTTTTGCTCTCAAATACTAGGTCTTATTAAAATATTCTATTACTTTTGTACACATTAACCATCCCCAACTGCCCCCTACCCTTCCACTATTTTTCCAAGCTTCTGATAACCATCCTTTTATCTGCATCTCCATGAGTTCAGTTGTTTTAATTTTCAGATCCCACAAATAAGTGACAATATGCAATGTTTGTGTTTCTGTGTCTGGCTTATTTCACTTAACATAATAATCTCCATCCAGTTCCAGCCATTTTGTTGCAAATACTTGGATCTAATTTTTTATGGATGAAAAGTACTCCAGTGTGTATAACTACAAAATTTTTTGTATCCAGTCATCTGTTGATGAAGACTTAGGTTGCCTCCAGATTTTGGCTATTGTGAAGAGTACCGCAAGAAACATGGAAGTGCAGATATCTCTGCAATATACTGATTTACATTCTTTTGGGTATATAACTAGCAGTAGGACTGTAGGATCATATGGTAGCTCTATTTTTAGATTTTGAGGAACCTCCATACTGTTCTCCATAGTGGTTGTACTAATTTACATTCCCACCCAGAACATACAAGGGTTCCCTTTTTTCCACTTCCTCACCAGCATTTTTTATTGCCTGTCGTTTAGATGTAAGCCATTTTAACTAGGGTAAAATGATATAACATTGTAGTTTTGATTTGACTTGACTCTGGGATGGCATTTCTGGACCTGCCCTGGGCCAGAGGGGAGCCCACTACCCTGAAGGGTGAGTCCTAGGCCATGCAGCATTCACCACAAACTGACTTACAAGCCATTAAGTCTTATGAAACATCACTAGTAGTCTGGCAGTACTCCACATGGACATATAGTACTGGTCAGAGGGTGAGGTTCCTCTGCCTTTGCAAAGAGGAAGGAAGAATGAGAAGGACTGCACCTTGTGGTTTGAGTGCCAGCTCAGCTTCAGTACAAGAGATCAGAAGGTAGATATTTAAGGTTTTTTTACTCTTGTCTGTGAATCCTGGCTGTCATCTCTGGACTCACCTGGGAAATGGGGCATCTTGCTGCCCTGAAGGGAAGGACACAGGACTGGTGAGCTTTACCATCTGCTGATTGTAGAGCCCTAGACCCTTGAATGAACAAAGGCAGTATCCAGGTAGTGGCACAGAAGACCTTGGGTGAGATCTAGTGCTGTGCTGACCTCAGGTCTGACTCAGCACAGTCATCATGGTGGTGGCCACAGGAGTATATGTGTAACTCGAAACCCCAGCTTTAGGTGGCTCAGAAAAGAAAGAAGACTTCATTTGTTCGCAGGAAAGTAGGGCAAGAACAAGAGTTATCTGACTGATCCTCCAGAGAATTTGTCTGGATTTTGTCCAAGACCATCAAGGCAGTACTTCTACAAGTCTGCAGGAACTACAAAGATATGGGGTATGGGTTGCCCACTAAAGCAGACACAGTTTAGATCCCAATGCCCAAGATTTTTTAAATATCTAGAAAAACTTCCCAAAAAAGGCAAGTTAAATAAAAAGCCCAGACAATGAAGACTACAATAAGTACCCAACTCTTCAATGTCCAGACATTGAAGAACATCTCTAGCATCAATAACATCCAGTAAAAGATGAACGCACCAAATGTAGTCAACAAGGCACCAGGGACCAATCCTGGAGAAACACAGATATGTGACCTTTGAGACAGACAATTATAAATAAGTGTTTTGAGAAAACTTTAAGATAGCATAAAGAAGTAGTTTAGAATTTTACGAGATAAATTTAACAAAGAGATTGAAGTAATTTACAAAAAACAAACAGAAATTATGCTGCTAAAAAAAAATGCAAGTGTTATACTGAAGAAAACATCAGAATTTGGATAGTAGAATTGACCAAGGAGAAGAAAGAATTAGTGACCATGAAGACAAGCTATTTGAAAATACCTAGTTAAGGATTGAATATATATATATATATATATATATATATATATATATATATCACTAAAGCATACTTACAGGATCTAGAAAATATTCTCAAAAAGGAAAATCTAGAAGTTAGTGATCTTAAAGAACAAATAGAGAAAAGAGATAGTGGTAGAAAACTTATTCAAAGGGATAATAACAGAGAACTGCTAAAACAGAGAAAGAAAGCAATATCCAAGTACAAGAAAGTTACAGAATGACAAGCAGTTTTAACAGAAAGAAGACTATCTCAAGGTATTTAATAATCCAACTCCAAAATATTAAGGATTAAGAAAGGAACCTAAAAGCAGCAAGAGAAAAGAAACAAATAACACACTACTGAGCTCCAACACATCTGAAAGCAGACTTCTCATTCATAATATTACCAGAAAAAAGAAAGTGAAATGACATAAAGTGCTGGAGAAAAAAAATTACCCTTGAATAGTATATCCAGTGAAATATCCTTCAAACATGAAGGCAAAATAATGACTTGCCTAGACAAAAAGCTGAGGGATTTCATCAATACCAGACCTGTCCCACAAGAAATGCTAAAGGGAGTACTTCAATCAGAAAGAAAGAGACTTTAGTGAGCAATAAGAGTCATCTGAAGGTACAAAACTCACTGGTAACAATAAGTACACAGAAAAACACAGAATATTATAACACTATAACTTTGGCATGTAATCTACTCTCATCTTAAGTAAAAAAAAGACTAAATGATGAACCAAACATAAATAATAACTACAACCATCTTTTCAAAACATAGCCGATAAAGTATGATTTCAGTAGTAACAACAAACAGTTACAAAGTGGGGGAACAAAGTTAAGAAGTAGTCTTTATTAGTTTTCTTTATGTTCATTTGTTTGTTTATGCAAACAGTGGTAACATGTTATCAGCTCAAAATAATGGGTTATAAGATAGTATTTGCAAGCTCATGGTACCTAAAACAAAACAAAACAAAACATACACTAGGTTTAAAAAAAAAAAAACAGGAAATTAATTATATAACCAGAGAAAATCTCTTTGACAAAAAAGGAGAGAAAAAGGAAGAGAAGACCACCACACAAGACTAAAATACATAACAAAATGACAAGAGTATATTATTACTTGTCAATAATAACATTGAATAACAATGGACTAAACTCTTGGAGCAAAACACATAAAGTAGCAGAAGAGATTTAAAAAAAAAAAGACCCTGTGATCTGTAACCTACAAGAAAGACAGTTCACTATAAAGGCACATATGGACTAAAAATAAATTGTTGGAACGATATATTCCATGCCAATGGAAACCAAAAAAGAACAAGAGTAGCTACATTTATATCAGAAAAATTAGGATTTCAAGACAAAAACTATAAGAAGTGACAAAGGTGGTCACAATATAATCATAAAGGATCAATTCAGCAATAGGATGTAATGATTTTAAATTTCTCTGCACCTAACACTGGGCCACCCAGAAATATGAAGTAAATATAATTAGGGGTAAAGAGAGGTAGTCCCCAATACAATAATAGCTAAAGATTTCAGCACCTTGCTTTCAGCACTGGACACGTATTCCTGACACAATATCAACAAAGAAACATTAAGACTTAATCTGCATTGTAGACAAAATGGATCTAAGTAATATTTACAGAACATTTCATCCAATGGTTGCAGAATACACATTCTTTTCCTCAGCACATGGATTGTTCTCAAGGATAGACCATATGTTAAGTCACAAAACAAATCTTAAAATCTTCAAAAATGGAAATAATATCATGCAACTTCTCTCATCATAATGAAATAAAACTAGAAATCAATAACAAGAGGAATTTTGGAAGCTATATAAACATATGGAAATTAAACAATATGCTCTTGAATTTCCATGGTGTCAGTGAAGAAATTAAGAAGGAAATTTAAAAATTTCTAGAAACAAGTGATAATGGAAACACAACATACTCAAAGCCATGAAATACAGGAAAAGCAGTACTAAGAAGGAAGTTTATAACAAGTGCCTACATTAAAAAAGAAGAAAAACTTCAAATAAATAACCTAATAATGTATCTTAAAGAGCTAGAGAAAACAAAGAAATTAAATCCAAAATTAGTAGAATAAAAGAGATAATAAAGGTTATAGCAGAAATAAATGAATCTAAAATGAAAAATACAAAAGTTCAATGAAACAAAAAGTCATTTTCTTGAAAATTTAGAATTAGCAAATTTTTAGTGGGGATTATTAGGAACAAAAGGAGAGAAGATCCAAATATAATCAGATGAAAAATGACTCATTAGAACTAATACTGCAGAAATTCAAAAAATTATTAGGGGCTACTGTGAGCAATTATATAACAATAAATTGGAAAATCTAGAGGAAGTGGGCAAATTTGTAGACACATACAACATACCAAGATTATCGAGATGGAGACTGTAAATTGTCTCCCAGTTAAAAACAAAACAAAGAAACAAACAAAAAAAAACGCAGGACCCAATGGCTTTACTGCTGAATTCTACCAAACATTTTAAAAAAGAACTAGTATCAATCTTACTCAAACTATTCTAAAAAGTAGAGGAGGAGGAAATGTTTTCAGACTCATTCTACAAAGATAGTACTACCATGATACCATAACCAGAGAAGGATACATCAATAAAAAGAAAACTACAGGGAAATATCTCTGGTGAATGTTGATACAAAAATTCTCAAGAAAATACTAAGAAACTAAATTCAACAATACATTAAAAGTGGGATTCATCATGACTAAGTAGGATTTATCTCAAAAATGCAAAAATGGTTCAACATATGCAAATCAATCAATGGGACACATCATATTGACAGAATGTATAATTAAAACCATATGATCATTTCAATTGATGCTGAAAAAGCATTTGATAAAATTCAACATTTTTCTGTGATAAATACCCTAAAAAAACTGAAGAACATGCCTCAATATAATAAAAGCCATACAAGACAGACCCACAGCTGTTATCACACTGAATGAGGAGAACCTGTAAGCCTGACCACTAAGATCTAGCAGATGACAGTGCCCACTTCCAAAACTGTTATTCAACATGGTTTGAAATTCCTAGCTAGAACAATCAGAAAACAGAAATAAATGAAGGGCATCCAAATTAGAATGGAGGAAATTAAATTAGCCTTGTTTCCAGATGATACGATCTAATATTTGGAAAAATTTAAAGACTACATGAAAAAACCTTTAGAAATGACAAATTCAGTAAAGTTGCAGGATAAAAAATCAACAAAAAAATCAGTGACATTTCTATATGTCAACAGTGAACAATCAGAAAAAGAAATAAAAGAGTAATACCGTTTACAATAACCACATATACATTAAATACCTAGAAAGTAACTTCTATACACCAACAGCAGTCATGTGGACAATCAAATCAATAACTCAACCCTTTTAACAATACCTGCAAAAAATAAAAGTTTTAGCAATATACCTAACCAAGGAGGCAAAAGATCTCTATGAGGAAAACTATGAAACACTGCTGAAAGAAATCATAGATGACACAAACAAATGGAAACACATCTCATGCTCATGGATGAGTAGAATTAATATTGTGAAGATGACCACACTGTCAAAAGCAATCTACAAATTCAACAAAATTCCCATCAAACTACCACAATCATTCTACACAGAATTAGAAAAAACAATTATAAAATTCATATGGAAGTAAAAAAGAGCCCGCATAGCCAAAGAAAAACTAAGCAAAAAGCAGTGGTTTGTAGTTCTCCTTGAAGAGGTCCTTCACATCCCTTGTAAGTTGGATTCCTAGGTATTTTTTTTTTTTCTTTTTTTTCTTTTATTGTAATTATTATTATTATTATTATTATTATTATTATACTTTAGGTTTTATGGTACATGTGCCCAATGTGCAGGTAAGTTACATATGTATACATGTGCCATGCTGGTGCACTGCACCCACCAACTCGTCATCTAGCATTAGGTATATCTCCCAATGTTATCCCTCCCCCCTCCCCCCAACCCACAACAGTCCCCAGAGTGTGATGTTCCCCTTCCTGTGTCCATGTGTTCTCATTGTTCAATTCCCACCTATGAGTGAGAATATGCGGTGTTTGGTTTTTTGTTCTTGCGATAGTTTACTGAGAATGATGATTTCCAATTTCATCCATGTCCCTACAAAGGACATGAACTCATCATTTCTTATGGCTGCATAGTATTCCATGGTGTAGATGTGCCACATTTTCTTAATCCAGTCTATCATTGTTGGACATTTGGGTTGGTTCCAAGTCTTTGCTATTGTGAATAATGCGGCAATAAACATACGTGTGCATGTGTCTTTATAGCAGCATGATTTATAGTCCTTTGGGTATATACCCAGTAATGGGATGGCTGGGTCGAATGGAATTTCTAGTTCTAGATCCCTGAGGAATCGCCACACTGACTTCCACAAGGGTTGAACTAGTTTACAGTCCCACCAACAGTGTAAAAGTGTTCCTATTTCTCCACATCCTCTCCAGCACCTGTTGTTTCCTGACTTTTTAATGATCGCCATTCTAACTGGTGTGAGATGGTATCTCATTGTGGTTTTGATTTGCATTTCTCTGATGGCCAGTGATGGTGAGCATTTTTTCATGTGTCTTTTGGCTGCATAAATGTCTTCTTTTGAGAAGTGTCTGTTCATGTCCTTCGCCCACTTTTTGATGGGGTTGTTTGTTTTTTTCTTGTAAATTTGTTGGAGTTCATTGTAGATTCTGGATATTAGCCCTTTGTCAGATGAGTAGGTTGCGAAAATTTTCTCCCATTTTGTAGGTTGCCTGTTCACTCTGATGGTAGTTTCCTTTGCTGTGCAGAAGCTCTTTAGTTTAATTAGATCCCATTTGTCAATTTTGGCTTTTGTTGCCATTGCTTTTGGACATGAAGTCCTTGCCCATGCCTATGTCCTGAATGGTATTGCCTAGGTTTTCTTCTAGGGTTTTTATGGTTTTAGGTCTAACATTTAAGTCTTTAATCCATCTTGAATTGATTTTTGTATAAGGTGTAAGGAAGGGATCCAGTTTCAGCTTTCTATATATGGCTAGCCAGTTTTCCCAGCACCATTTATTAAATAGGGAATCCTTTCCCCATTTCTTGTTTTTCTCAGGTTTGTCAAAGATCAGATGGTTGTAGATATGTGGCATTATTTCTGACGGCTCTGTTCTGTTCCATTGATCTATATCTCTGTTTTGGTACCAGTACCATGCTGTTTTGGTTACTGTAGCCTTGTAGTATAGTTTGAAGTCAGGTAGCGTGATGCCTCCAGCTTTGTTCTTTTGGCTTAGGATTGACTTGGCGATGCGGGCTCTTTTTTGGTTCATAGCCTCCAAGAAATGTGGGACTATGTGAAAAGACCAAATCTACGTCTGATTGGTGTACCTGAAAGTGATGGGGAGAATGGAAACAAGTTGGAAAACACTCTGCAGGATATTATCCAGGAGAACTTCCCCAATCTAGCAAGGCAGGCCAACATTCAGATTCAGGAAATACAGAGAACGCCACAAAGATACTCTTCGAGAAGAGCAACTCCAAGACACATAATTGTCAGATTCACCAAAGTTGAAATGAAGGAAAAAATGTTAAGGGCAGCCAGAGAGAAAGGACGGGTTACCATCAAAGGGAAGCCCATCAGACTAACAGCGGATCTCTCGGCAGAAACCCTACAAGCCAGAAGAGAGTGGGGGCCAATATTCAACATTCTTAAAGAAAAGAATTTTCAACCCAGAATTTCATATCCTGCCAAACTAAGCTTCATAAGTGAAGGAGAAATAAAATACTTTACAGACAAGCAAATGCTGAGAGATTTTGTCACCACCAGGCCTGCCCTAAAAGAGCTCTTGAAGGAAGCGCTAAACATGGAAAGGCACAACCGGTACCAGCCACTGCAAAATCATACCGAAATGTAAAGACCATTGAGACTAGGAAGAGACTGCATCAACTAACGAGCAAAACATCGAGCTAACATCATAATGACAGGATCAAATTCACACATAACAATATTAACTTTAAATGTAAATGGACTAAATGCTCCAATTAAAAGACACAGACTGGCAAATTGGATAAAGACTCAAGACCCATCAGTGTGCTGTATTCAGGAAACCCATCTCACGTGCAGAGACACACATAGGTTCAAAATAAAAGGATGGAGGAAGATCTACCAAGCAAATGGAAAACAAAAAAAGGCAGGGGTTGCAATCCTAGTCTCTGATAAAACAGACTTTAAACCAACAAAGATCAAAAGAGACAAAGAAGGCCATTACATAATGGTAAAGGGATTAATTCAACAAGAAGAGCTAACTATCCTAAATATATATGCACCCAATACAGGAGCACCCAGATTCATAAAGCAAGTCCTGAGTGACCTACAAAGAGACTTAGACTCCCACACATTAATAATGGGAGACTTTAACACCCCACTGTCAACATTAGACAGATCAACGAGACAGAAAGTCAACAAGGATACCCAGGAATTGAACTCAGCTCTGCACCAAGCAGACCTAATAGACATCTACAGAACTCTCCACCCCAAATCAACAGAATATACATTTTTTTCAGCACCACACCACACCTATTCCAAAATTGACCATATCCTTGGAAGTAAAGCTCTCCTCAATAAATGTAAAAGAACAGAAATTGTAACAAACTGTCTCTCAGATCACAGTGCAATCAAGCTAGAACTCAGGATTAAGAATCTCACTCAAAACCGCTCAACTATGTGGAAACTGAACAACCTGCTCCTGAATGACTACTGGGTACATAACGAAATGAAGGCAGAAATAAAGATGTTCTTTGAAACCAACGAGAACCAAGACACAACATACCAGAATCTCTGGGATGCATTCAAAGCAGTGTGTAGAGGGAAATTTATAGCACTAAATGCCCACAAGAGAAAGCAGGAAAGATCCAAAATTGACACCCTAACATCACAATTAAAAGAACTAGAAAAGCAAGAGCAAACACATTCAAAAGCTAGCAGAAGGCAAGAAATAACTAAAATCAGAGCAGAACTGAAGGAAATAGAGACACAAAAAACCCTTCAAAAAATAAATGAATCCAGGAGCTGGTTTTTTGAAAGGATCAACAAAATTGATAGACCGCTAGCAAGATTAATAAAGAAAAAAAGAGAGAAGAATCAAATAGATGCAATAAAAAATGATAAAGGGGATATCACCACCGATCCCACAGAAATACAAACTACCATCAGAGAATATTACAAACACCTCTATGCAAATAAACTAGAAAATCTAGAAGAAATGGATAAATTCCTCAACACATACACCCTCCCAAGACTAAACCAAGAAGAAGTTCAATCTCTGAATAGACCAATAACAGGAGCTGAAATTATGGCGATTCCTAGGTATTTTATTCTCTTTGAAGCAATTGTGAATGGGAGTTCACTCATGATTTGGCTCTCTGTTTGTCTTTTATTGATGTATAAGAATGCTTGTGATTTTTGTACATTGATTTTGTATCCTGAGACTTTGCTGAAGTTGCTTATCAGCTTAAGGAGATTTTGGGCTGAGACGATGGGGTTTTCTAGATATACAATCATGTCATCTGCAAACAGGGACAATTTGACTTCCTCTTTTCCTAATTGAATACCCTTTATTTCCTTCTCCTGCCTAATTGCCCTGGCCAGAACTTCCAACACTATGTTGAATAGAAGTGGTGAGAGAGGGCATCCCTGTCTTGTGCCAGTTTTCAAAGGGAATGCTTCCAGTTTTTGCCCGTTGAGTATGATATTGGCTGTGGGTTTGTCATAGATAGCTCTTATTATTTTGAGATACATCCCATCAATACCTAATTTATTGAGAGTTTTTAGCATGAAGGGTTGTTGAATTTTGTAAAAGGCCTTTTCTGCATCTATTGAGATAATCATGTGGTTTTTGTCTTTGGTTCTGTTTATATGCTGGATTACATTTATTGATTTGCGTATATTGAACCAGGCTTGCATCCCAGGGATGAAGCCCACCTGATCATGGTGGATAAGCTTTTTGATGTGCTGCTGGATTCAGTTTGCCAGTATTTTATTGAGGATTTTTGCATCAATGTTCATCAAGAATATTGGTCTCAAATTCTCTTTTTTGGTTGTGTCTCTGCCCGGCTTTGGTATCAGGATGATGCTGGCCTCATAAAATGAGTTAGGGAGGATTCCCTCTTTTTCTATTGATTGGAATAGAAATAAAAGAGGATACAAACAAATGGAAGAACATTCCATGCTCATGGGTAGGAAGAATCAATATCGTGAAAATGGCCATACTGCCCAAGGTAATTTACAGATTCAATGCCATCCCCATCAAGCTACCAATGACTTTCTTCACAGAATTGGAAAAAACTACTTTAAAGTTCATATGGAACCAAAAAAGAGCCCGCATCGCCAAGTCAATCCTAAGCCAAAAGAACAAAGCTGGAGGCATCACACTACCTGACTTCAAAGTATACTACAAGGCTACAGTAACCAAAACAGCATGGTACTGGTACCAAAACAGAGATATAGATCAATGGAACAGAACAGAGCCGTCAGAAATAATGCCACATATCTACAACTATCTGATCTTTGACAAATCTGACAAAAACAAGAAATGGGGAAAGGAGTCCCTATTTAATAAATGGTGCTGGGAAAACTGGCTAGCCATATGTAGAAAGCTGAAACTGGATCCTTTCCTTACACCTTATACAAAAATCAATTCAAGATGGATTAAAGACTTAAGTGTTAGACCTAAAACCATAAAAACCGTAGAAGAAAACCTAGGCATTACCATTCAGGACATAGGCATGGGCAAGGACTTCATGTCTAAAACACCAAAAGCAATGGCAACAAAAGCCAAAATTGACAAATGCTATCTAATTAAACTCAAGAGCTTCTGCACAGCAAAGGAAACTACCATCAGAGTGAACAGGCAACCTACAAAATGGAAGAAAATTTTTGCAATCTACTCATCTGACAAAGGGCTAATATCCAGAATCTACAATGAACTCAAACAAATTTACAAGAAAAACACAAACAACCCCATCAAAAAGTGGGCAAAGGACATGAACAGACACTTCTCAAAAGAAGACATTTATGCGGCCAAAAAACACATGAAAAAATGCTCACCATCACTGGCCATCAGAGAAATGCAAATCAAAACCACAATGAGATATCATCTCACACCAGTTAGAATGGCGATCATTAAAAAGTCAGGAAACAACAGGTGCTGGAGAGGATGTGGAGAAATAGGAACACTTTTACACTGTTGGTGGGACTGTAAACTAGTTCAACCCTTGTGGAAGTCAATGTGGCGATTCCTCAGGGATCTAGAACTAGAAATTCCGTTTGACCCAGCCATCCCATTACTGGGTATATACCCAAAGGACTATAAATCATGCTGCTATAAAGACACATGCACATGTATGTTTATTGCGGCATTATTCACAGTAGCAAAGACTTGGAACCAACCCAAATGTCCAACAATGATAGACTGGATTAAGAAAATGTGGCACATATACACCATAGAATACTATGCAGCCATAAAAAATGATGAGTTCATGTTCTTTGTAGGGACATGGATGAAATTGGAAATCATCATTCTCAGTAAACTATCACAAGAACAAAAAACCAAACACTGCATATTCTCACTCATAGGTGGGAATTGAACAATGAGAACACATGGACACAGGAAGGGGAACATCACACTTCGGGGACTGTTGTGGGGTGGGGGGAGGGGGGAGGGATAGCATTGGGAGATATACCTAATGCTAGATGACGAGTTAGTGGGTGCAGCACACCAGCATGGCACCTGTATACATATGTAACTTACCTGCACATTGTGCACATGTACCATAGAACCTAAAGTGTAATAATAATAATAATAATAAAAGAAAAAAAAAGAAAAATACAAAAACAAAAAAAAAAACAAAAAAAACAAACAAAGAAAAAAACTAACCAAAAAGAACAAATCTGGAGGCATCATACTACCCGATTTCAAACTATACTATAAGGCCATAGTCACCAAAACAGCATGGTACTGGTATTAATGAAACAGAATAGAGAACCCAGAAATAAATCCAAATACTTATAGCCAACTAATCTTCAACAAAGCAAACAAAAACATAAAGTGGGGTAAGGACACCCAATTCAACAAATGGTGCTGGGATGATTGGCTATTAACATGTATGATAATGAAATTGGATCCTCATCTCACACCTTATACAAAAATCAACACAAGATGGATTAAGGACTTAAATCTAAGACCTGAAACTTTAAAAATTATAGAAGATAACATTGGAAAAACCCTTCTAGACATTGGCTTAGGCAAGGATTTCATGACCAAGAACCTAAAAGCAAATGCAATAAAAACAAAGATAAATAGCTGGGACTTAATTAAAATAAAGAGTTCTTGCATGGCAAAAGGAACAGTCAGCAGTGTAAACAGACAACCCACAGAGTGAGAGAAAATCACCACAATCTACACATCTGACAAAAAACTAATATCCAGAATCTACAATGAAGTCAAACAAGTCAGCAAGAAAAAAAAAAACAATGCCATCAAAAAGTACGCTAAGGACCTGAATAGACAATTCTCAAAAGATATACAAATAGCCAACAAACATATAAAAAATCCTCAACATCACTAATGATCAGGGAAACATAAATCAAAACCACAATGCGATACCACCTTACTCCTGCAAGAATGGCCATAATCAAATATAAAAAAAAAAACACTAGATGTTGGCCAGGATGCAGTGATCAGGAACACTTCTACACTGCTGATGGGAATGTAAACTAGTACAACTACTATGGAAAACAGTGTGGAGATTCCTTGAAGAACTAAAAATAGAACAACAATTTGATCCAGCAATCCCACTACTGGGTATCTATGCAGAGGAAAATAAGTCATTATATGAAAAAGATACTTGCACACGCATGTTTATATCAGTACAGTTTGCAATTGCAAAATCGTGGAAGCAACCCAAGTGCCCATCAATCAATGAGTGGATAAAGAAACTGTGGTATATATATACAATGGAATACTACTTAGCCATTAAAAGGAATGAATTAATGGCATTCACAGTGACCTGGATGAGACTGGAGACTATTATTCTAAGTGAAGTAACTCAGGAATGGAAGATGAAAAAATTGTATGTTCTCACTGATATGTGGGAGCTAAGCTATGAGGATGCAAAGGCATAAAAATGATACAATGAAATTTTGGACTTGAGATGAAGGGTGGGAGGGGGACGAGGGATAAAAGACTACAAATAGGGTGCAGTGTATACTGCTCGGGATATGAGTACACCAAAATCTCACAAATCACCCCTAAAATATTTACTCTTGTAACCAGACATCACCTGTACCCCCAATAACCTATGGAAAAATAAAGAAAAAAATAGGATAAACAATTTCAAAATAAAAACAAAAAAAAGAAGCAGGACCCAATGGTATGTTGTCTACAAGAGATCCCTCTCACATGCAATGTCACCTGTAGCTTCAAAGTAAAGAAATGGAGAAAAATCTACCAAGCAAAAAGAAACATTAAAAAAAAGCAGGGGTTGCTATTGTAATTCAGATAAAACAGACTTAAAACCAAGGGAGACAAAAAAGGACAAAGAAGGACATTACATAATGGTAAAGGGTTCAATTTAACAAGAATACCTAAGTATCCTAAATATATATGCACTCGAAATAGGAGCACCCAGATTTACTGAGCATGCTCTTGGTGACCTACAAAGAGACTGAGATAACCACAAAATAATAGTGGGTGACTTCAACACTCTACAGACAGTATCAGAGAGATCATTGAGGCAGAAATATAACAAAGATATTTGGAACCTGAACTTGACACTTGAACAAATGGACCTAATAGGCATCTACAGAACACTCCACCGCCATGAATAGAATAAACATTCTTCTTATCTGCACATGGCACATGCTTGAAAATCAACCACACAATTGCACATAAGACAATCCTTTGCAAAATCAAAAAAACCCTAAATCATACCAACCACACTCTTGGACTACAGTGCAATAAAAATAGAAATCAGTTCTAAGACAATTACTCAAAATCATATAGTTACACTGAAATTAAACCACTTGCTCCTGGATGACTTTTGGGAAAATAATGAAATTAAGGCAGAAATCAAAAAATTATTTGAAACTAATGAGAACCATGATGCAACATGCCACAATTTCTGGGGCCCAGCTAAGGCAATATTAATAGTGAAGTTAATAGTACTAAATGACCACATCAAAAAGTTAGAAAGATGTCAAACTGACAACCTAACATCATAACTAGAGGAACTAGAGAAGCAAGAGCAAACCAACCTCAAAGCTAGCAGAAGACAAGAAATAATCAAAATCCAACCTGAACTGAAAAAAAAATTGAGATGCAAAAAACCATACAAAAGATTAATGAATTCAGAAGTTTTTTTTTTTGAAAAAAAAAAATAAGATAAATGGCTAGACTAATAATGAAAAAAAAGAGAGAAAATTCAAATAAACACAATGAGAAATGACAAAGGGACATTACAATTGACTCCAAAGTAGTTAAAAAAAAAAAAAAACTCTCTGAGACTATTACAAATACATCTATGCACACAAGGTAGAAAATAGAGAAGAAATTGATAAATTCCTGGTCACATGCAACCTCACAAGACTGACCAGGAATAAATTGATTCCCTTAACAGACCAATAATAAACTCTGAAACTGAAGCATTTGTAAAAAGCCTGACAAACAAAAACAGCTCAGGACTAGATGGATTCACAGTTGAATTCTACCTCACATATAAAGAAGAGCTGGTACCATCCCTACTGAAAATATTCCAGAAAACTTAGGAGAGACTCATTTTTGACTCATTCTATGAGGCCAGCAAGATCCTAATACAAAAACCTGGCAGAGACACAACAAAAAAAGAAAACTTCAGGCCGATATCCTTGATAAACATAGATACAAAAATTCTCCACAAAATACTAGCAAACTGAATCTCACAGCACA
Organism: Pongo pygmaeus; assembly: GCF_028885625.2. Lineage (NCBI taxonomy): Eukaryota > Metazoa > Chordata > Mammalia > Primates > Hominidae > Pongo > Pongo pygmaeus. The sequence goes on along the minus strand of NC_072396.2, from coordinate 90,676,421 downwards.
TCAAAAAGTTAATCCACCATGATGAAGTAGGCTTTATCTATGGGATTTAAGGTTGGTTCAACATACGAAAATTAATAAACGTGATTCATCACATAAACAAGACTAAAAATAAAAACCACATGATTATCTCAATAGACGCAGAAAAGGCTGTTGATAAAATTTACATTCTTTTATGTTAAAAACCCTCAACAAACTAGGCAATGAAGGAAAATTAAATAATAAGAGCCATCTATGACAAACCCATAGCCAACATCATACTGAATGGGCAAAAGCTGAAAGCATTCCCCATGGAAAGCAGAACAAGACAAGGATGTGCAAAGCAATTCATAGAATTCAATACTATTCCTACTGAACTACCAATAACATTCTTCACTGAATTAGAAAAAAACAATTTAAAAATTTATATGGAATCACAAAAGAGTCCAAATAGCCAAAGAAATTCTAAGCAAAAAGAACAAAGCAGGAGGCAACATATTATCCAACTTCAAACTATACTGCAATGCTACGGTAATGAAAACAACATGCTACTGGTACAAAAACAGACACATAGACAAATGGAACAGAATAGAGTTGAGAAATAATACCACACATGTATAACCATCTGATCTTTGACAAAGAACTTAAAACTGAATTATCATTCAACCCAGCAATCCCATTGTTTTATATATATCCAAATGAATATAAATTATTCTACTATAAAGACACATATATATTCATCACATCACTATTCACAATATAAAATACACTGAATGAATCTAAATCCCCATCAACAGTAGACTGAATAAAGAAAATGTAGTACATAGACACCATGGAATACTACACAGCCATAAAAAGAACAAGATCATGCTTTTTGTAGCTACATCGATGAAGCTAGAGGTCATTATCTTAAGTGAACTAAAGCAGGGAACAGAACACCAAATACCTCATGTACTCACTTATAAGTGTGAGCTAAACATTGAGTACACACACAAATGAGGAATGTGTTGCCTCCAAAATCCAAATTGGCCCACTAGGCATTGTGCCTCTTTCTTGGTTGTAGGAGGGGCCAAATGCAGCAACTTATCCTTCACCTTAGAATGAACATCTTGACAGGCCCCACACCACTGGACCTCTAGACATTTTACTGAGGTATAAGTTCCCTGAATTCTAGTCTGATTTATTTCCCATCCTCTGGCATGCAAATGTCTCACCAATAAGTCTAGTGTGCTTGCTACTTCTTGCTCATGGGATCCAATCAGCATAATGTCATCAATGTAATGGACCATTGTGATATCGTGAGGAAGCCAAAAATAATAAAGGTCTCTCCCAATAAGATTATGACACAAAGCCAGAGAGTTCACATACCCCTGAGGTAGGAGAGTAAACGTATATTTCTGATTTCACCAGCTGAAGGCAAATTGCTTCTGGTGGGCCTTATGGACAGAAATGGAGAAAAAGCCATTTGCCATTTCAGTAGCTGTGTATCAGGTGCCAGGATATGTGTTAATTTGCTCAAGCAATCAAACCACATCTGGTACAGCAGCTGCAATTGGAGTCACCATTTGGTTAAGCTTACAGTCACTGTCATTCTCCAAGATCCATCTTTGTCCTGCACAGGACAAATGGGAGAGTTAAGTGGGGATGTGGTGGGAATCACCACCCCTGCGTCTTTCAAGTCCTTGATGGTGGCACTAATGTCTGCAATCCCTCCAGGAATGCAATATTGTTTTTAATTTACTATTTTCTTAGGTAGAGACAACTCTAATGGCTTCCATTTCTCTTTTCGCATCATAATAGCCCTCACCCTACCAGTCAGGGAGCCAATGTGAGGGTTCTTCCAGCTGCTAACTATATCCATGCCAATTATGCATTCTGGCACTGGGGAAATGACCACAAGATGAGTCCAGAGACCCACTGGACTCACTGTAAGTCAGATCTGAGCTAAAACTCCATTAATTTCCTGACCTCCATAAGCTCCTACTTTAACTGGAGGACCAAAATGATGTTTTGGGTCCCCTGGAATCAACGTCAGCTCAATGCCAGTTTTCAGTAGTCCCCAAAATGTCTGATCATTTCCATTTCCCCAATGCACAGTTACCCTAGTAAAAGGCTGGAGGTATCCTTGGGAAAGGATGAGAGAAGGTTCACAGCATAAATTATTGGTAGTGTAGTGGGGTCCTTCCTCAAGGGGACCCAGCCTCCCCTTCATTCAAGGCATCCTGGTTGTGTAAACTGGCTCAAGTTTGGAAATTAATTAAGGAGTCATGATTCTCTGTTTTTATAACTCAAATTAGTATTTTGTCCATTTGACCAAGACGTGTTTTGCTTATACAACTTACATAGAAATGCAGTAGGCTTCCTATCAATTTCACTTCTAGGAACACTGTGATTCATTAGCCAATGCCAGAGCTCTGCATGAGTCAGATTATTCTGATTGCCAATTTGCCTCTGGTGTCCATTAGGGTAGCTACGCCTACCTTGCCTTTGATGATTGAGTGCCGCCACTTGGCCCCTGCCACCTCGGGATCCAATTATTTCCATTGTATTTAAATTTTTTAGTTGAGTGACTGGGATTTCCACTGTTAGATCTGACATACAGAGAAGAACATAAAGGGAAGAATTACAGGGCTCTTCCAAGATGCAGGTGCTGTCCTCACAAATCTATTTCACAAGGCATTGGTCAAGGGTATATCTTCTGGACCCTCACAGCTGGGGTGAGTAGATCTGAAGTGATGAATCCATTCCACCTTACCAATCTCTCTAAGCATTTGAATTTTTTCCTCTACATTAAACCAAGAAAGATCAAGCGTTTTCAGCTCACTCACAGTGGGCCATCATTTAATCCATATTTTAGCTAACCAAGCAAGTAAACTATTAGAACCTTTTTTAACTCCCCAAGCTGCAACATTAAATGCAGAGTCCCTACTTAGCAGGCCTAAATCAATAAATTCAGCCTGATGCAACTCTATGTACCTTCCACCATTATCCTATACCCTTAATATCCATTCCCATGACTGTTCTCCAGATTTCTGTTTATATACATTAGAAAACTCAAGCAGTCCTTTTTGAGTGTAGCACACCTCCTCATGGGTCACATTCTCAACCTCACCTACAGGGGCCTGCTGGGACTTTTGTCTAGTTATAGGTCTAGAAGCAAACAGGGTTGTTGGGGGTGGGTCCTAAGGAGAATCAACATTATCTTGCCTGGCAACTGCCTCAGGGGAGGCCACCACTGTTGCCTCAGGCAATGCAGGGTTTATCTTCTCAGACAAAGGTGGAAAGGCTGATCGCAGCATGGGTCTGGGAAAGGATGTTGCCACTACTGGGGTTGGAGAAGCTGTTTCTTCTGACAAAAGAGGTTCATCGGAGTTTACAAACTCAGTGTCCCCAGCTTCATCAGGGTCCTCCCACATGTCCCCATTCCAATCAATGCCCTCACTTTAACAGTAGACACATGATGAGCTGTGCATGCACCTTTCATTGCAGGTCAGCCACTCGCATGATAAGAGCTTGTGTCTGTTTTTCCACAATTTCATCTCTTTCTCTATAGGAGACAAGACTCTCAGGGCAATCTTAGCAGATTTGAGGCTCAGTATCTGCTTCTGAAGCCAGGAGATAGAATCCCTAAGTTCATAATTTTCTTCCATCACTTTTTCCTCTGAACTTAGGAGCAACGAAGTTCCTTAGGAGCAACCAAGTTCCAACCATTATGTCCCTTGTTTCTCCACATATGGTCAAAGATATAATGTATAGAGTCACTAAACTTCTTGCCTCTCACAAGCTAAGGAGCAACCAAGTTCCAACCATTATGCTCCTCATTTCTCCACATACGGTCAAAGATATAATGTATAGAGTCACTAAACTCCTTGTCTCTCACAAGCTATGAATCAGGAGTTTCAAATGCATTTATTTTGCATAACTCTCTAAACACTTCACGCCAAGGACTACCAGTGTTCGTCATGCTATTAGAAGTAAAGTCCTTAGCATTTTTGGGTCTAATTATATTAAGCAGCCAACTCCAGAAACCCCCAAACCAATGAAAGAACTCCATCCTTAATATTCTGTTCTTCTTGAATCACTATTTGTACCAAGATTTGTATTAGTTGGGGTTCCCTAGAGGGACAGAGCTAATGGAATATATATATATATATATGAGTTTATTAATATTAACTCACGTGATCACAAGGTCCTATAATAGGCTGCCTGTAGGCTAAGAAGCAAGAAGAACCAGTCCAAGTTCCAATACTAAAGAACTTGCAGTCCTGTGTTCGAGGGCAGGAAGCATCCTGCATGGGAGAAAGATGTAGGCTGGGAAGCTAGGCCAGTCTCTTTTTTCACATTTTTCTTCCTGCTTATATTCTAGCTGTGCTGGTAGCTGATTAGATTGTGCCCACCCAGATTATAGGTGTATCTGCCTTTCCCAGACCATTGACTCAAATGTTAATATCTTTTGGCAACCCCCTCACAGATGTACCCAGGATTAATACTTTGTACCCTTCCATCTAATCAAGTTGACACTCAGTATTAACCATCACATCATCATATATATCATATTCTCAAACTACAATGAAATTATGTGTGAGAAACAGAGCAACATGGCAAAATAGAAAGCTCCTCCATTCATCCCCCTCGCAAGTACACCAAGTTAACAACTATCTACACAGAAGAACATGCATAAGTACCAAAAATTAGGTGAGCACTCATAGTACCAGGTTTTAACTTTATATTATGGAACAAGGCACTGAAGAGATAGAAAAAACATCTCTGAATGGCCAATGCCATCCCTCCCTTACCCCGGGCATCAAGGCATAGTGAAGAGAGCATCCCTGAGCACTGGGGGAGGGAGAAAACAGCAATTGTGAGGTATTAAACTCAGTGCTGTTCTGTTAAAAAGGAAAGGAAGGCCAGGCACTGTGGCTCACGCCTGTAATCCCAGCACTTTGTGAGGCTGAGGCAGGCGGATCACGAGGTCAGGAGATCGAGACCATCCTGGCTAACATGGTGAAACCCCGTCTTTACTAAAAATACAAAAAATTAGCTGGGCCTGATGGCAGGTGCCTGTAGTCCCAGTGACTCGGGGGGCTGAGGCAGGAGAATGGCATGAACCTGGGAGGCCGAGGTTGCAGTAAGCTGAGATCGCGCCACTGCACTCCAGCCTGGGTGACAGAGCAAGACTCCAACTCAAAAGAAAAAAAAAAAAAAGACAGGGAAACAAGGCCAACTCCTCTGATCCCCACCCACAGGGTAGCATTTAAACCAGCCCTAGTCACAGGGTAATTGACAATCCCAGTAGTCAAAACTTGAGTTCCAGTAAACCTCACCACTGAGGGCCAAAGTGCTCTCAGTCTCTAAGTAAACTTTAAAGGTAGTCTAGGCCATAAAGACTTCAGCTATTAGGCGAGTCCCATGGCTGAACTAATCTCGGAGACAGTGTACTGGGGGTGCACTTGACACACTGAGACACCCGTGGGACAGCCAAGGGAACGCTGTCATCATCCCTCCCCTAAGCCCAGGCTACAGAGCTCACGGCTTGAAAAAAGACCTCTTCCTTCTGCTTGAGGAGAGGAGAGGGCAGAGTGGGGAGACCTTTATCTTGCATGTTGGATACCAGATCGGCCACAGCAGGGTACGGCACAGGTTAATGAGGTTCTGGTCTCAGGCCCTAGCTACCAGATGACATTTCTGGACACACCCTGGACAAGAAAGAAACCTATTGCCTTGAAGAAAAGGACGCAGTTCTGACAGCATTCATCACCTGCTTACTAAAAGCCCTTCAGCCCTGAATAATCACCAATGATATGCAGGTACTACAATGAAAGACTTAGTGAGCCTCTGAGACTTGCTGGCTTCAGGTGAGATTCAGCATATTACCAAATGTGTGGCCTCCAGGCAAAACTGCTGCTTGAGAAAAGCATAGGGAAAAGTAAAAGAGACTTTATCTTACACCTTAGATACCACCACTGCCACAGGAGAGTAGAGCACAAAGCTGGCTCATGGGGTCCCCAATTCTAGTACTTGACTCTTGGACTGAATTTCTTGACCTGCCCTGGGTTAGTGGAAATCTTACTAGCCTGAAGGGTGAGTCCCAGGTTAGGCAACATTCACCACAATCTGACTTAAGTGACCTTGGGCCTTAAGGGAACATCAGTGATAGTCTGGCAGTACTCCTCCTGCCCAAGGGTGGTGGTGGCTGCAGAATGAGGCTTCTCTGCCTTTAGAAAGGGTAAGGAAGAGTGGGCAGGACTGTATCTTGTGGTTTGAATGCCAGCTCAACCACAATACAATAGAATACTAGGTAGACTTCTCAGGTTTTTGACTTCAGTCCCTGACTCCAGGAGAGCACTTCTGCACCCACCTGGAATCTGGGGGAATCTCGCTACCCTGAAGGGAAGACCATGGGCCTGGTAGCTTTGCCACCTGCTTATTATAGGGCCGCAGGGTCTTGAGTGAACATAGATAGTAGCCAAAAAGTGGTGACAACAGGCCTTGGGCAAGACCCAGAGCTGTGCTTGCTTCAATCTCACCCAGTGCATTCACTGTGGTGGTGGCCACAGGGGTGCTTGTGTCACTCCACTTCAGCTTTAGATGGCTCAGAACAGAGAGAGACATGCTGTATGTTTGGGATAAAGTAAGGGATGAGAAAAAGAATCGCTACCTGTTAATCCAGAAAATTCTCTCAAATCTTGTCCAAGACCATCAAGGCTGTACTTCTGGGTGTTCAAGAATGACAGTGCTACTGGGCTTGGGGTGCCCCCAAATCATAAACAGCTTAGGTTACAACACACAAGTCCTTTTAAATATCTAGAATTTCTTCCCAAAGAACAAAACTGCAAATAATCCCAGAGACTAAAGACTACAATAAGTAAACTCTTCGGTGCCCAGACACCAAACAACATCTACTAGCATGAAAACCATCCAGGAAAAATATGACATTACTAAATAAACAAAACATGGCACCAGGGACCAATCCTGGAGAAACAGAAATATGTGACCTTTCAGAGAGAGGATTCAAAATAGTTGTTGAGAAAAGTCAAAGAGATTAAAGATAACACCGAGAAGGAATTCAGAATTCTATCAGATAAATTTAACAATGAGATAGAAAGATCCTACATTGATAATATCCCCAGGCTTACAAATCATAGAACCAATAAAATTGGAAAAAGCTTTCAGAATATTCAAATTGTGGGAGAATGCAGAAACCAAATGTATATGGGCATAAGAGAACTGAAAAGTATAATAACAGTAAACCCCGTGAAGCTCCAAAAATAATATTTTTTCTTCAGAAGATAAATCACTCTAATCAAAACTATTTTGCACATGGATAGAACACTGGGAGTAAGAGAAATAAAGTTTATAATATTGGGTAGGTGAATGATCCCAAAAGAAACATATCACATTAAATACTTGTATTAGTCAAGATTCTCTAGAGAAGCAAAACCAATAGACGATGTCTATCTATAGTTTATATAGTGTATTAACTAACATTATTATGGAGGCTTACAAGTCCCACAATCTGCTGTCTGCAAGCTGAAGGCCTTGATGGTGTAGCTCACAGGCCTGAGACTGAAGAGCTAGTTACAGATTCCAATCTGAGTCTGAAGCCCTGAGAAACAGGAGTACCAGCAGCAGGAGAAAATTGAAGTCTCAGCTCCAGCATTCAGGCAGAGAGTGAGAGAATCCTCCTTTATTAGTCCATTTTCATACTGCTATGAAGAAATACCCTAGACTGGGTAATTATGAAGGAGAAAAAGGTTTAATGGACTCACAGTTCCACATAGCTGGGGAGGACTCACAATTGTGGTGGAAGGTGAAGGAGGAGCAAAGGCACATCTTACATGACAGTAGGCAAGACAACATGTGCAGGGGAATTTCCCTTTATAGAACAATTAGTTCTTGTGAGACTTATTCACTATCACAAGAACAGCACAAGAAAAACCCACCCTCATGATTCAGTTACTTCCCACCAGGTCCCTCCCATGATGTGGGGATTATGGGAGCTGCAATTCAACATGAGATTTGGATGGGGACACAGCCAAACTCTACAATCTCCCTTCCTCCACCTTTTTGTAGGATTTAGGTCCTCAATGGGCTGGATGAGGCCCACTCACATTGGGGAAGGCAATAGGTTTTACTTAGTCTATTGTTTCCAATGCTCATCTCTTTTGGAAATAACCTCATAAACTGTTTTGTATTGTTTTGTTTGGTGGTCAGTCAGGTGTGGCCACAAAAGAAGACACCAGAGAGGCTGAAGAAAACAAAGTTTATTACACTCACAGGTCCTAGAGACAGGTGGCATAGCACACCACAAGAAACCACATTGTAAAGACATTAGGGTGGTCAGGAGGCAGTAGACAGTAGACAGGAGTGTTAGCCAGAGCCCTTATTGGAGTTTCTGTGGGAAATGCATGGCAGTGGAGGATGACCAGTTTAAGATTGGCTAGTTTGAACAATTTTTGCAGGCTTTCACCTGTAGACATGATCCCTTGTTGTCTGGTATCTGGTCCTAGGATGCTTAAGGCTGAAGAATATTGCCTCCTGAGGTATGTGGGCCAGATAAAAAAGTTATGGATCTGGTTAATTTTCATGTCAAAGGGATGCCCCTATCTGTGACCTTTGCTATCTCTGAGTATTGTCTATCCCTGAAATAGTCTCTCCCTAGCCAGAAAGGTTTTTTTATGATGTCAAAACTTCATGATATACAGAAAATAAAAATATACAACACACAGAAGCACCCAGAATTAATTTGTTTTACCAGATATCTGGGCATCTCATGATCCAATCAAGTTGACATATAAAATTAACTATCACAAATTCACCCCTTGTCATCTTGACAATAATATGCATCTCTATAAAACATACTTAATTTCCAAATAAAGACAAAACTGGGTCAAAATATCTCCTAATATGATACAGCAATACTGTGTATAACCAAAAACACACTAACCCCTTTCCTAAAGGAAGAGTAATTTTGTCCCAAAGTTCTTAAGTTATTTTTATTCATTTTCTTCATATCCTGTAACTTAAATAGTATAAAGTAAAATTAACAATACTTAGATGGTATGATATGAAGTCAATACATCTTATGTTACATGATACAGAAATAAGAGATGAAAGAAAATAGTTATTTGATATATTTTACACACACACACACACACACACACACACACACACGTTCATAACCAAATAAGGAGGAATACTCATGACAGTTACAGTCCTCAGTTTGGTAACTAGTCACATGATCATAGCTGATATTTTTAATTATTCTCTTCTCTTACCCATTCTATATGTTATTTGCCTTTATCGAGCATCACAACTGGTCATTATTCTTTACCTAATGTTGTAACCCAGGCCTTCATTCCTGAAGGTTTTGTGCCAATCTGCCTGGATTGGGTTGTTTTAGTTTTCCATTGACTCTAATCATAGGGCATGGTAATAGTAAGAGATGCCCTAAGAAATATCCTGTGTTCCAGATATACTTTTCCTTATCTCCATTGTGGAGTAAGAGTCCAATCTTCTTTTGCTAGTCAAGATCCATCAACACAGCCAGCATAGTAACTCCCTTCTTTGCCTGTTAATTCAGAGGCAAAAGAGGAGTCCAAAGTGGCTGGATGGCAATCTTAACTTCCAGTACAATGAAATTATTGTTGTGTCTCCTGGTGGGAATATTTCTCCTTTTGGAGCTAAGAGCTCTAGGAAAGTGGGGCATGAAGTTACAGTAACAGGAAGCAAATATTTGCTAGTGGGTCACTAGGGGTAATGGAGAGTTCTACCACTTTTATTTCTACCTCTTGATTCCTGGACCAATGATCCTGCTATAGAAGAAACAGCACCATATATTGGACACTGATTAAGCATATATACAGCCTTTTGGAGAGCATTGTGCCAGACCTGCAAGACATTGTCACCTAGCTGATGCTGTAATTGATCCTTCAAACAGTCATTCCACTGTTCTATCAAGCCAGCTGCTTCAGAATGGTGAGAAACATGGTAACTAATGGATTCTATAAACATTGGCCCACTGTTATATATTTTTGTGCTGTGAAATGTTTTTTATCAGAAGCAATATTGTGTGGAATACCATGACAGTGGAAGAGCCATTCTGTGATTCCAAGGATGGTAGTTTTGGCAGAAATATCACATGCAAGGAAAGCAAGTCATATCTAGAATAAGTATCTGTTCTAGTAAGGACAAAATTCTTTATCTTCCTAATAGAAGCAGTTTACTGCATTTAATCTGCCACCAGGTAGGTGGCTGATCACCCTGAGAAATAGTGCCACATCACAGCCATATATGGAACTCAATGCTGCTCTCTGCTGCTGGCAAATTGGGCACTCAGCGATGGCTGTAGCTAGGTCAGTCGAGATGAGTGAAGTCCATATTGCTGAGCCCATGCATAATCTTAATCTCTGTTACCCTGGAGAATTAGTTTAGGAGCCCATTGGGCAATAACAGAGGTGGCTGGGGAAAGAGTCTGACTAGTATCAACTTGTAACCACAGAATGGTTCATCGTTTTCACTTGATTATTAAAATCTTCCTCTGCTGAGGTCACATTTTGGTGATCATTCACATATGACACAAATATCTTCACATTTTTGCCCATTCAGAGAGGTCTATCCACATACTTCTTCCTCAGATTTCTTTGCTATCAATTTTCCAATCATCATCTCTCTAAATTCCTGACCATCCAGCCAAACCATTGGCTTTTGTGCATGAATTGGTATATAATCACATATCTGGCCATTTCTTCTTCCACACAAAGTTCACAGCAGGTATGCTGTCCAAGATTCTGCCTACTGAGAGGATTTTCCTTCACCACTGTCCAACAAATATGTCCCAGGGAGTGGCTATAGTGAAGTTGTCCACTTTTGGGTGGTGCCTACATATCATGTCAAATCATCTATAAACCAGGTTTAAGTATTTTCTTCCTCTGCCACTTGATTATAAGGAACTCCTCACGAGGTTATAGGTGCAGGCCAGGGGAAAAAAGGTAATGTAACAAGAGTGGGGATCATGGACATTTGGACTGCTTCTTTCCATAATTTACATATGTTGTCAGGGCCTGCTAGGACCTGAATATGTATATATCTCTTCCATTTGATGATGGAATTTTGCTATGTGTGCCCAACTTTATGACACTGTGGGTCATATTACTACCAATTCAAGAGGGACAACTCAGGTTGCATGGTAACTTAGTGGCTTCTGGTCAAGCATTCAGTTTCTATTAAGGCTCAGTAGCAGGCCAAAAGCTGTTTCTCAAAACAAGAGTAGTTATCTGTGGAGGATGGCAGAACTTTGCTCCAAAATCCTGCATCTGTACTATAGTCTACCTATAGGGACTTGCCAAATGCTCCAATGAGCATCCCTACTTGCCACTGACACTTCTAGAATCATTGGATCAGCTGAACCATATGATGCAAATGTCAGAGTAGCTTTCACAGCAGCCTGGACTTTTTACAGAGCCTTCTTTTTTTTCTTGGAACCATTCAAAACTAGCAGCATTTAGGTCACTCTGTAAATGGACCAGAGTGACATACCCAAATGAAGAAATATGTTACCTCAAAATCCAGAGGTGTCCTAGTCATAGTGCATTCCTTATGGTTGTAGGAGGGGTCAGATACAACAACTTATTCTTCACCTTAAAAGGAATATCTTAAGAGGCCCCACACCACTGGACCCCTAGAAATTTCACTGAAGTAGAAGAAGGCTGAAGTTTTGTTGTATTTATTTATCTCCCTCTGGAACAATGCCTTACCAGTAAGTCTGGAGTAGCTACTTCTCAATAAATCCAATCAGAATAATGCCATCAATGTAATGGACCAGTGTGATCAGTGTGGTATGGAAAGGAAAAGAGATCAAGATTCTTGCAAACTAAGTTATGACACAGGGATAGAGAGTTGATATACTCTTAAGGTACTACAGTGAAGCTGTATTTCTGGCCTTGTCCACCGAAAACAAATTGCTTTTCATGGGCTTCATAGACAGGAATGAAGAAAAAATCCTTTGCCAGAGCAATAGCCGCATACTAGGTGCCAGGGGCTGTATTACTTTGCACAAACAATGAAATAACGTCTGTTATAGTAGATGCAATTGGAGTCACCACCTGGTTAGGCTTATAATAATTCACTGCAATTCTCCAAGATTCAACTTTCTTCTGCACAGGGTAGATAGGTGAGCTGAATGAAAATATGGTGAGAACCACCATCCTTACATCTTTCAAGTCCTTGGTGGTGGCATTAATCTCTGCAATAACTCTAGGAATGCAGTATTGCTTTTGGTTTACCATTTTCCTAATTAAAGGCAGTTTAAGTGGCTTTTACTTGGCCTTTCCCACCATAATAGCCCTCACTCTATATAAGTCAGGAAACCAAGATGATTATTCTTCCTGCTGCTGAGTATCTCTATTCCAATTATCAATTCTGGAACTGGGGAAATAACCACAGGATGGCTTCTGGAAAACAATGGACCCACTGTGAGACTGATCTGAGTTAAAACTCCATTGATAAACTGACCTCCATAAATTCCTACTCTTTCTGGCAGGCCACAGTGACTTTTTAGGTCTCTCAAAATTAATGACAATTCATAACTAGTGACCAGTAGTCCCTGAGAGATCTGAATATTTTCTTTCTTCCAATGCAGTTACCCTAAAAAAGCCTGTAGGCCCCATTGGGTTTGTCTGACAGAAAAATTAACAGCAAAAATTTGTGTTACTTGTCAAGTATCTAAAAATTTGTCAAGTATCTAAAAATTTTAGATACTTGAGTCCTTCCTCACAGGTACCTGACCTCTCCTTTATTCAAGAGCTTTGAATCTGTAAACTGGCTCAAGTCTAAGAATTGATTGAGGGAGGATACATTTCCATTTTTTATGATTTAGGTTAGTCTTTTATTTAATTGGCTTAGAGTTTTTCTGTTTATATGGATCAAGTAAGAATTTAGTAGCCTTCATATCTATTTCACTTCTACAAATCCCATAATCAATGAGCCAATGCCATAGCTCTGTATGAGTCTACTCATAATCGTTGTTTTGACTCTGCTCTCTTTTATAGTAACCATGCCCACCTATTTTTGGCAGTTGAGTGCTGCCACTCCAAAATCCAATTAATCCCATTGCATTTAGGGTTTCCAATTAAGTGGCAGCAATTTCCATTTTTGTAACAATGGAAACTGCTGCCTACAGAGAAAAGCAATCATGCAGCTCTTTAAGGATGCTGGGTCCCCCTTATCAACTTATTTCTTGAAGTATTGGTGAAAGTTATGTCTTCCGGACCCTCCTATTGTGGATGAGTAGGTCTTAATGACAAATACACTGTAACATTTCAATCTCCATAAGCCTTTGATTTCCTTTCATTAAAGGAAGTCAGGTCTAGCATTTCCTAATCACTCATTGTGGGCACCTTTGGGTCCATGTTTCACCCGACCGAGCAAACTGTTAGAGCACTCTCCTAGCTACAACATTAAATCCAGAATCTCAGCTTAGTGATCCCATACCAGTAAATTCAGCCTGATTCAACTTAGTGTTCCTTTCATTATTTCATACCCCTAGAATTTACTCTCACATATTCCCCAGATTTCTGTATGTATGAATTAGAAAAATTCAAGTAGTTATTTTGGAGTGTGGCACACCTCTTCACCAGTCATACTATATACCTCACCTTTAGGGACCTGCTGGAACTTGAGTCTAGTTATAGATCTAGAAGCAAAAGATGTAGTGGGGTGGATCCTGAAAGGAAGCAGCATTGTCTTGCATGAAAATTGCCTCAGCGAAGCCCATTACAGTTTTCTCAGTCAATGCAGAGTTAATTTCCTCAAACCAAGATGGGTGAAAAATCTTATACTACTTGGAATGGAGAGATTTGGGGATATTGCTGCCACTGAGTGGGGAGTCTGCTTCCATTGGAGGCTGTGAGATCTCTTCCACTAGCAAAGAAAACCCATCAGTTTTGTAGGAACTCAATGTCTGTTTTCACTCTATGGATTTGCTTATTCTGGACAGTTTGTATAAATGGGATCAAACTAAATATGGCCACTAGTGTTTGTCTTATTTTACTTAGCATAACGTTCCCAAGGTTTATTGGTGTGGTAGCATGCATCAGTAATTCATTATTTTTAATGGTTGAATAATTTTTATTTGCATGAATATACCATATGTTGTTCATCTATTCATCTGTTGATGAACACTTGGGTTGTTTCCATATTTTGGGTACTGTGAATAATGTGGTGATGAATATTGTCAAACAAGTCTCTGTTTGAGTCTCTAGTTTCATTTCTTTTGAGTATATAGATAGGAATAGAATTGGTAGGTCATATTGTAAGTCTATGTTTAACTTTCTGAAGAAACTCCAAGCCACTTTCCAGTGTGACTGCACCTTTTGCATTCCAGTAAGCAACATACAAGGGTAATAATTTCTATACATCCTTGCCAACATTTGCTATTTTCTGTTGTTTATAATCATAGCTATCCTACTGGTGTGAAGTGGTATGTCACTGTGGTTTTGATTTGCAGTTTCTTAGTGACTGAGGTTGAACATCATTTCATGTTCCTATCAGTCATTTGTATATATTTTTGGAAGAAATGTCCATCTATGTATTTTGCCCATTTTGTAACTGAAACATTTGTCTTTTGTTGTTGAATTGCAGGAGATCTCTGCATATTCAGGATATTAAACCATAATCAGCTATATGATTTGCAAATATTTTCTCTCATTCTGTGAACAGTCTTTTTACCTTCTTGATAATGTCCCTTGATACACAAAAGTGCCTAATTTTGATAAAGTCACATTTCTATTTTCTCCTGTTTATATGCTTTTGTTGTCTGTTATTGGCTAAAATTCCACATCTCCTCCATCAAATCATATGTTGCAGTCCCAACACCTATTACCTCAGAATATGAGTCTTTTTGAAGATAGGTTCTTTAACAAGGTAATTAAGGTAAAATGAGGTCATTAGGTTGGGACCTAATCCAGTATAACTGGTGTCCTTATAAGAAGAGGAGATTATGATCTGGACACACTCAGTAAAAATACCATGTGAAGACACAGGGAGAAGACACTCATTTACAAGCCAAGCAGAGAGGCTTCAGAAAAAATCAACCCTGATGACACCTTGATTTCAGACTTCTATTCTGAAGAATTGTGAAAAATAAATTTATATTATTTAAGCCACCGAATCTGTGGTACTGTGTTACAGTTGCCCTAGCAAACCAATATGGTGTCATGCTGAAAAATCCATTGCCAAATCTAAGGTCATAACCAAAAGCAATGGCAACAAAAGCCAAAATTGACAAATGGGATCTAATTAAACTAAAGAGCTTCTGCACAGCAAAAGAAATTACCATCAGAGTGAACAGGCAACCTACAGAATGGGAGAAAATTTTCACAACCTACTCATCTGACAAAGGGCTAATATCAAGAATCTACAATGAACTCAAACAAATTTACAAGAAAAAAACAAACAACCCCATCAAAAAGTGGGCAAAGGACATGAACAGACATTTCTCAAAAGAAGACATTTATGCAGCCAAAACACACATGAAAAAATGCTCACCATCACTGGCCATCAGAGAAATGCAAATCAAAACCACAATGAGATACCATCTCACACCAATTAGAATGGCAATCATTAAAAAGTCAGGAAACAACAGGTGCTGGAGAGGATGTGGAGAAATAGGAACACTTTTACACTGTTGGTGGGACTGTAAACTGGTTCAACCATTGTGGAAGACAGTGTGGCGATTCCTCAGGGATCTAGAACTAGAAATACCATTTGACCCAGCCATCCCATTACTGGGTATATACCCAAAGGATGATAAATCATGCTGCTATAAAGACACATGCACACGTATGTTTATTGTGGCACTATTCACAATAGCAAAGACTTGGAACCAACCCAAATGTCCAACAATGATAGACTGGATTAAGAAAATGTGGCACATATACACCATGGAATACTATGCAGCCATAAAAAATGATGAGTTCATGTCCTTTGTAGGGACATGGATGAAATTGGAAATCATCATTCTCAGTAAACTATCGCAAGGGCAAAAAACCAAACACTGCATGTTCTCACTCATAGGTGGGAATTGAACAATGAGAACACATGGACACAGGAAGAACATCACACTCTGGGGACTGTTGTGGGGTGGGGGAGGGGGGAGGGATATTATTAGGAGATATACCTAATGTAAATGACAAGTTAATGGGTGCAGCACACCAGCATGGCACATGTATACATATGTAACTAACCTGCACATTGTGCACATGTACCCTAAAACTGAAAGTATAATAATAATAAAATAAAATAAAATAAATAAATACCTTACTCCTAAGTTTTCTTACTGGAATTTTATGATTTTAGCTCTTATGTTTATGCCTTTATTATACATTTTGAGATAATTTTTGTATGTGGTGTGAGGTAAGGGTCCAACTTCATTCCTTTGCACGTGGAAATCCCAGCTACTCAGAAAGCTGAGATAGGTGGATCACTTGAGCTTAGGAGTTTGAGACTTTAGTGAGCTATGATTGTACTACTGCACCACAGCCAAGGCCACAGAATGAGACCCTATATCTACAAAAAAAAAATTCTCAATTGGACATAGATTCATGGGTTTATTACATGACTTTCAATTATATTCTGTTGGTCTATATGCCTATTATTTTGCCAGGTCTACACTGTTTTATTAATACAGCTTTGTAGTGTTTTGAAATTTAAATGAGGGAAACATGCAACATTGTTCTTCTTTATTGTTTTGGTTATTTGCAGCTCCTTGTAATTACACATAAATTGGAGAATTAGATTGTCTATATTTGCAAAAAAAACTATTGGTTAAACTTTGATAGGGATTGTGTTGAATCTAGAAATTATTTGAGTAGTGTTAACATCTCAACAAAATTAAATATTTCTACTGTGAATTTGTGCTTTTTTCCATATATTTAGGTATTGTTGAATTTAGTTCAGCAGTGTTTTCTAGTTTTCATTGTACCATCTTTTACCTTCTTGCTTAAATGTATATCTAGGTATTTTTATGTTTTAGAGGTTATTATAAATGAAATTGTTTTTTTATATTCCTTTTGGATTGTGCATTACTGGTGTTTAGAAACACAAGTGATTTTTGTTCATTGAGATTGCACCCTAAAATTTGGCTGAATTTGTTAATTAGTTCTAGTAATTCTCTTGTGAATGCTTTGGTATTTTTCCATATATAAGATCTTGTCTTCAGCAACTGTAAATAGTTTTACTTCTTTCTTTTCAGGTTGGATGGCTTTTATTTCTTTTTCTTGTCTAATGTATCTGGCTAGAACTTACAGGGCAATGTTGAGTAACAGTAGTTAAAGTGAGCATTCCTGTCTTGTTCCTGATTTTGGAAGGGAATTGTTTCCTTTTGTTCACCATTGAGTATGATGATAGCTGTGTGTTTTTCATAAATGCTCTTTAATATGTTGAAGAAGTATATTTTCATTCCTAGTGTTCTGGGTATTTATAATATGAAAAGGTGTTGCACTTTGTCAAATAAATGCCTTTTCTGCATCAATTGAGATAATCTTTTTTTCTCATTGATATATTATGTGTAATATTACATTGATTTTCTCATGATTAAAAATATTTCATTGGGGCTGGGTGCGGTGGCTCATGCCTGTAATCCCAGCACTTTGGTACGCTGAGGCAGGCAGATCACAAGGTCAGGAGATCGAGACCATCCTGGCTAACACGGTGAAACCCTGTCTCTACTAAAAGTACAAAAAATTAGCTGGGCACGGTGGCGGGTGCCTGTAGTCCCAGCTACTTGGGAGGCTGAGGCAGGAGAATGGCTTGAACCCAGGGGGCAGAGGTTGCAGTGAGCCGAGATCACACCACAGCACTCCAGCCTGGGTGATAGAGTGAGACTCCATCTCAAAAAAAAAAAAAAAAACTCATTGATTTTCTTACCAGCCCTTGCATGTCTGGAATGAACCCCACTTTGCCTTGGTTTCTAATTCTTTAAATATGCTGTTGAAATCTGTTTGCTAGCATTTTACTGAGGCTTTTTGCATATATATATATATATATACATATATATATATATATTACTAAAGGATATTGGTGTGCAGTTATCTTTTCTTGTGAAGGCTTTATCTGTCTTTGGTGTCAGGGTAATGCTCATCTCCTAGAATGGGTTAGGTAATGTCTTGGATGACTTTTAGAAGTATTCTTTTAAAATGTTTGATAGAATGCAACATTGAGACCTTCTGGTCCTGGGCTTTACTTAATTAAGAGGTTTTTGGTTACTGGCTTAATTTCTCTACATATTAGAGCACTGTTGATATTTTTTAATTTTTCTGAAATCACTTTAAGTAATTTTTGTGCTTCTAAGAATTTCTCTGTTTCATCTGAATTATCCAATTTGTTGGTATACAATTGTCTATAGAATACTCATGATGCTTTTCATTACTGCAAGGTTGGTAGTAATGTACTCATTTATGATTAAGAACTTAGTTATTTGTTTCCTCACTTTAATTTCTGTCAGTCCAGCTAAAGGCTTGTCAATTTTATTGGTTTTTTAAAGAACCAACTTTGATTTCACTTATCCTCTTTCTTGTTTTTCTATTATCTCTTTTAAAATCTCTACCCTAACTTTTTATTTCCTTCCCTCTGCTAACTTTCAGTTTAGTTTGCTCATTTTTGTTCTAGTTATTCTAAGTGTACAGCTATATATTTCCCTCTGAGGACTATTTTCACTGCACTCCATAAGTTATGGGATGTTGTGTTTTTGTTTCCATTTATCTTTAAATTTTTTTTCTTTTATTTCTTTGAGCAGTGGTTTGTAGTTCTCCTTGAAGAGGTCCTTCACATCCCTTGTAAGTTGGATTCCTAGGTATTTTATTCTCCTTGAAGCAATTGTGAATG
Source organism: Pongo pygmaeus (assembly GCF_028885625.2). Lineage (NCBI taxonomy): Eukaryota > Metazoa > Chordata > Mammalia > Primates > Hominidae > Pongo > Pongo pygmaeus. The sequence goes on along the minus strand of NC_072396.2, from coordinate 90,657,563 downwards.
GGAGTTCACTCATGATTTGGTTCTCTGTTTGTCTGTTACTGGTGTATAAGAATGCTTGTGATTTTTGAACATTGATTTTGTATCCTGAGACATTGCTGAAGTTGCTTATCAGCTTAAAGAGATTTTGGGCTGAGACGATGGGGATTTCTAAATATACAATCATGTCATCTGCAAACAGGGACAGTTTGACTTCCTCTTTTCCTAATTGAATACCCTTTATTTCTTTCTTCTGCCTGATTGCCCTGGCCAGAACTTCCAACACTATGTTGAATAGGAGTGGTGAGAGGTGGTATCCCTGTCTTGTGCCAGTTTTCAAAGGAAATGCTTCCAATTTTTGCCCATTCAGTATGATATTGGCTGTGGGTTTGTCAAAAATAGCTCTTATTATTTTGAGATACGTCCCATCAATACCTAATTTATTGAGAGTTTTTAGGATGAAGGGCTGTTGAATTTTGTTGAAGGCCTTTTCTGCATCTATTGAGATAATCATGTGGTTTTTGTCTTTGGTTCTGTTTATATGCTGGATTACGTTTACTGATTTGCGTATGTTGAACCAGCCTTGCATCCCAGGAATGAAGCCCACTTGATCATGGTGGATAAGCATTTTGATGTGCTGCTGGATTCGGTTTGCCAGTATTTTATTGAGGATTTTTGCAGCAATGTTCATCAAGGATATTGGTCTAAAATTCTCTTTTTTTGTTGTGACTCTGCCAGGCTTTGGTATCAGGATGATGCTGGCCTCATAAAATGAGTTAGGGAGGATTCCCTCTTTTTCTGTTGATTGGAATAGTTTCAGAAGGAATGGTACCAGCCCCTCTTTGTACCTCTGGTAGAATTCGGCTGTGAATCCATCTGGTCCTGGACTTTTCTTGATTGGTAAGCTATTAATTATTGCCTCAATTTCAGAGCCTGTTATTGGTCTATTAAGAGATTCAGCTTCTTCCTGGTTTAGTCTTGGGAGGGTATATGTGCCGAGGAATTTATCCATTTCCTCTAGATTTTCTAGTTTATTTGCGTGGAGGTTTTTATAGTATTCTCTGATGGCAGTTTGTATTTCTGTGGGATTGGTGGTGATATCCCCTTTATCATTATTTATTGCATCTATTTGATTCTTCTCTCTTTTCTTCTTTATGAGTCTTGCTAGCGGTCTATCAATTTTGTTGATCTTTTCAAAAAACCAGCTCCTGGATTCAAACAATGGAAGAACATTCCATGCTCATGGATAGGAAGAATCAGTATCATGAAAATGGCCATACTGCTCAAGGTAATTTATAGATTCAATGCCATCCCCATCAAGCTACCAATGACTTTCTTTACAGAATTGGAAAAAACTACTTTAAAGTTCATGTGGAACCAAAAAAGAGCCTGCATTGCCAAGTCAATCCTAAGCCAAAAGAACAAAGCTGGAGGCATTACGCTACCTGACTTCAAACTATACTACAAGTCTACAGTAACCCAAACAGCATGGTACTGGTACTAAAACAGAGCTGTAGACCAATGGAACAGAACAGAGCCCTCAGAAATAATGCCACATATCTACAACTATCTGATCTTTGACAAACCTGACCAAAACAAGAAATGGGGAAAGGATTCCGTATGTAATAAATGGTGCTGGGAAAACTGGCTAGCCATATATAGAAAGCTGAAACTGGATCCCTTCCTTACACCTTATACAAAAATTAATTCAAGATGGATTAAAGACTTAAATGTTAGACCTAAAACCATAAAAACCCTAGAAGAAAACCTAGGCAATACCATTCAGGACATAGGCGTGGGCAAGGACTTAATGTCTAATACACCAAAAGCAATGGTAACAAAATCCAAAATTGACAAATGGGATCTAATTAAACTAAAGAGCTTCTGCACAGCAAAAGAAACTACCATCAGAGTGAACAGGCAGCCTACCGAATGGGAGAAAATTTTTGCAATCTACTCATCTGACAAAAGGCTAATATCCAGAATCTACAATGAACTCAAACAAATTTACAAGAAAAAAACAAATAACGCAATCAACAAGTGGGCAAATGATATGAACAGACACTTCTCAAAAGAAGACATTTATGCAGCCAAAAGACACATGAAAAAATGCTCATCATCACTGACCATCAGAGAAATGCAAATCAAAACCACAATGAGATACCATCTCACACCAGTTAGAATGGCAATCATTAAAAAGTCAGGAAAAAGCAGGTGCTGGAGAGGATGTGGAGAAATAGGAACACTTTTACACTGTTGGTGGGACTGTAAGCTAGTTCAACCATTGTGGAAGTCAGTGTGGCGATTCCTCAGGGACCTAGAACTAGAAATACCATTTGACCCAGCCATCCCATTACTGGGTATTTACCCAAAGGATTATAAATCATGCTGCTATAAAGACACATGCACACGTATGTTTATTGCGGCACTATTCACAATAGCAAAGACTTGGAACCAACCCAAATGTCCATCACTGATAGACTGGATTAAGAAAATGTGGCACATATACACCATGGAATACTATGCAGCCATAAAAAAGAATGAGTTCATGTCCTTTGTAGGGACATTCCTGAAGCTGGAAACCATCATTCTCAGCAAACTATTGCAAGGACAGAAAACGAAACACTGCATGTTCTCACTCATAGGTGGGAATTGAACAATGAGAACACATGGACACAGGAAGGGGAACATCACACACTGGGGCCTGTTGTGAGGTGGGGCGAGGGGGGAGGGATAGCATTAGGAGATATACCTAATGTAAATGATGAGTTAATGGGTGCAGCACACCAACATGGCACATGCACACATATGTAACAAACCTGCATGTTGTGCACATGTACCCTAGAATGTAAAGTATAATAATAAAAAGTAAATAAATAAATATTTTTCAATTCCCATTGTGATTTTTCTTGTCCCATTGGTCCTTTATGTACGTATTGTTTAATTTCCACAAATGTGTACATTTTTCGTTTTCCTTCTGTTATTTATTTCTAGATGCATTCTATTCTTGTTGAGAAGACACTTTCTACAAATTTATTCTTAAACAATTTTCTTTGAGACACAGTCTCACTCTGTGGCCCAGGCTGGAATGCAGTGGTATGAGCATACCTCACTGTAACCTCAAACTCCTGTGCTAAAGTTACCTCCTTGCCTCAGCCTCCTGAGTAGCTAGAACTACGGGAAGACACCAACCTGTCCAACTAAGTTTTAAAAAAATCTTGTAGAGACAGGGTCTCACTATGTTGTCCAGGCTGGTCTTGAACTCCTGGCCTCAATCAATCCTCCTGCCTTGGCCTCCCAAAGTGCTGGGATTCAGGAGTCAGCCACAGCAATTTCCTTCTTTTTAAATTTGGAATTTTTGTGTTTAGAGTGTGTTTGTTAGAATTTGTTTTTTGGACAAACATATGGTCTATCCTGGAGAATGTCCCATATGCACTTGAGGAGAATGTGTATTTTGCTATCATTAGCTGGAGTGTTTTATATATATCTGATACGTATAGTTGATTTATAGTGTTGTTTAAGTTCTCTATCTCCTTATTGATTTTGTGTTTGATTTTTCTATCCATCATTGAAACTGGTGTACTGAAGTGTTCCACTACTATAGTAGAACAATACCAAAGCCAGACAAAGGCCTTACAAGAAAGGAAACTATAGAACAATATTTCTTAGAAATATATTTTTAAAATTCTCAACAAAATACTAGTAAGCTGCATCCAGGAGTATATTAAAAGGATGATGCACCAAGACTAAGTGGGATTTGTTCCAAAAATAAAGAGTAGTTTGACATATAAAAGTCAATGAAAGTAATATACCGTGTTAATAAAACAAAAAATCACATTATCATAATAGATGCAGAAAAAGTATTTGAAAACATTCAACAATCTTCCACATTAAAAAATGTCTCAAAAACCCCTACTAATTGAAGGAAGCTCCTTCAACTGTTTAAAGACATTTCTGAAAAACCCACACACACACAAAATACTTGATGGTGAAAGATTGAAAGTTTTGCCTCTAAAATAAGTAACTAGATAAAAATGTTCATTCATGCCACTTCTATTCAACATTGCACTGGTAGTTCTAGCCAGGGCATTAGACATGAAAAATAAATAAAACCATATAGATTGTAAAAGAAGTAAATCTATTTTTATCCATAAAGATCATAATCTTATAAATGAAATAATGTAAGGAATTCACGAAGAAAAAATCTGTTAAAGCTACTAGATGAGTTCACTAAAGTTGCAGGTGCAAGATCAATATAAATATTAGTTGTAATTCTATACACTAGAAATAAATAATTTGAAAATAAATACATTTACAAGAGCATCAAAATAATAAGATACTTAAATAAATTTATTTTTATTTATCTATTTTTTTTTTGAGACAGAGTCTTGCTCTGTCACCCAGGCTGGAGTGCAATGGCACAGTCTCGGCTCACTGCAACCTCTGCCTCTGGGGTTCAAGCGATTCTCCTGCTCCAGCCTCCTGAGTAGCTGGGATTACAGGCAACTGCCACCACGTCCTGCTAATTTTTGTATTTTTTAGTAGAGATGGGGTTTTGGCATGCTGGCCAGGCTAGTCTCAAACTCCTGACCTCAGGTGATACACCCCCCTTGGCCTCCCAAAGTGCTGCGATTCAAGGTGTGAGCCACTGCGCCCAGCCAGATACTTAAATAAATTTAACTAAAGAAGCCCAATGCTTGTATAAAACATTGTAGAATACCTGTAGAATTTTGTAAAAAATTAAAGAATACCTAAGTTAATGGGAAGGTGTCTGATTTTTTGGATCTGAAAACTTAAAGATGATAAGATGGCAATACTTGCCAAATTAATCTATAGGTCCAAAATGATCTCTATCAAAATTTCAATGCTCTTTCTTTAAATAAATGGACACATTTATTCTAATACTCATATGTCAAAGCAAGGTACTGCTGAATGTCCAAATATTGAATAACCAAAACAATCTTGAAAAAGAAGAATCAAGTTTGAGGATTCACATGTGCAGTTTTGAAAACTTATTGCAAAGTTACGGTAATCAAAACAATGTAGTACAGACAAACTGAAATGGAATTAAAAGTCTAGAAATAAATTCATATGCTTTGGTTAACTGATTTTGAAAGGGGTGCCAAAATCATTCAGTGGGTAAAATGTAGTGTTTACAACAAATGGTGCTGAGACAAACAGATATCCACACACAAAAGAATGAACTTGGACCCTTACTTCACATCACCCATAGAGAAAAAGGGAATCCTTCAATCATTCTGTGAACCCAGTATCACCCTAATATCAAAATCAGGAAAGGACATAATAAAAAAAGAAAACTGCAGACCAATATCCCTGATGAACATAGGTGCAAAAATCCTCAACAAAATACTAGCTAACCAAATCCAACAGCAAATCAAAAAGATAATATATCATAATCAAGTAAGTTTCATACCAAGGATGCAGGGATAGTTTAACATATGCAAGTCAATAAATGTGATACATCACTTAAACAGAATTTTAAAATATCATATGATCATCTTAATACATCCAGAAAAAGCATTTGATAAAATCCAGATTCCATTTAAGATTGGCATAGAAAGGACATACCTCAAAGTAATAAAAGCCATCTTTGACAAACCCGCAGCCAACATCACACAGAATGGGGAAAAGTTGAAAACATCCCCGCTGAGAACTGGAACAGCACAAGGATGTCCACTTTCTCCACTTCTATTCTACATAGTACTGAAAGTCCTAGCCAGAGAAATTAGGTAAGAGAAAGAAATAAGGGGCATCCAAATTGGAAAAAGTAAGTCAAACTATCATTGTTTGCCAGTGATATGATCTTATAACTAGAAAACCCTGAAGACTCATCTGAAAAGCTCCTAAACCTGGTAAATAAATTGAGTAAAGTCTCAGGATACAAAATCAATGCACACAAATCTGTAGCACTGCTATATACCAACGACGACCAAGTTAAGAATCAAATTAAGAACATAATCCCTTACAACAGCTGCAAAAATAAATAAATAAATAAAATACTTAGGAATATACTTACCCAAACAGGTGAAAGATCTCTAAAAGGAAAACTACAAAACACTGTTGAAGAAATCATAGATTACACAAACAAATGGAAACACATCCCATGCTCATGGATGGTAGAATCAATACTGTGAAAATAATCATACTGCTCAAAGCAATCTACAGACTCAGTGCAAGTCCCATCAAAATATCATCATCATTCTTCACAGAACTAGAAAAAACAATCCAACAATTCATATGGACCCAAAAAAGAGTCCACATATCCAAAACAAGACTAAGCAAAAAGAACACAACTGAAGGCATCACACATTACCCAACTTCAAATTATACTAGAAGGCTGTACTTACCAAAACAGCTTGGTACTCATATAAAAATAGGCATGCAGCCCAATGGAACAGAATAGGGAACCCAGAAATAAAACTAAATACTTACAGCCAACTGATCTTCAACAAAGCAAACAAAAACATAAAGTGGGGGAGAAACACCCTATTCAGTAAATGGTTCTGGAAAAACTTGCAACCCACGTGTAGAAGAAAGAAACTAGATCCTCATCTCTCACTTCATACAAAAATAAACTCAAGATGGATGAAAGACTTAAATCTAAGTCCTAAAACCATAACAATTTTAGAAGATAACATCAGAAACACTCTTCCAGACATTGACTTAGGCAAAGAATTCATGACTAAGAACCTAAAAGCAAATGCAAAATAAACAAATAAATAAATAAATGGCATCTAATTAAAACAAAAGGCTTCTGCACAGCGAAAGAAATAATCAACAGAGTAAATGGATAGCCCACAGAGGGGGAGAAAATATTCACAAACTATCCATTTGACAAAGGACTAATATCCAGAATCTACAAGGAGCTCGAACCAATCAGCAAGAAAAAACAAATAATCCCACCAAAAAGTGGGCAAAGACAAAAGAAGATATACAAACAGCCAACAAACATATAAAAAAGGCTCAAAATCACTAATTATCAGGGAAATTGCAAGTTAAAACCACAATGAGATACCAACCTACTTTTTAAAGAATGGCCATAATTAAAAAGTCAAAAAAATAATAGATGATGATGTGGATGTGGTGAAAAGGGAACACTTTCACACAGCTGGTGGGGATGTAAACTGGTACAACCACTGTGGAAAACAGTATGAAATTTCCTTAAAGAACTAAAAGCAGAGCTACCATTTGATCCAGTGATCCACCTACTGGATATCTACCCAAAGGAAAATAAGTCATTATATAAGAAGACATATGCACACACAATTTGCAACTGAAAAAATATAGGAACAACCTAAATGCCTATCAACCAATGAGTGGATAAAGAAAATGTGGTATATATACCCCATGGAATTCTACTCAGCCACAAACTGGAATAAAATATTGGCCATTTCAGCAACTTGGATAGAACTGGAGGCCATTATTCCAAGTGAAGTAACTCAGGAATGGAAAATCAAATATCGTATGTTCTCATTTATAAGTGGGAGCTAAGCTATGAGTATACAAAAGCATAAGAATGATATAATGGACTTTGGGGATGCAGGGGGAAGGCTGGGATGTGGGTGAGAGATAAAAGACTACATACTGGGTACAGTGTACTCTGCTCAGGTGATGGGTGCACCAAAATCTCAGAAATCACCGCTGAAGATCTTATCCATATAAGCCAAAATTACCTGTACCCCCGAAACTATGGAAATTTAAAAAAATTGCAAGCAAAAAAATTTATTTAAAATGGTTTAAAGAGGCTGGGCATGGTAACTCTCACATGTAATATCAGCACTTGGGGAGGCTCAGATGGGTGGATCACTTGAGGCCAGGAGTTTGAGACCAGCCTGGCCAATACTGCAAAACCCCATTTCTACTAAAGGTACAAAAACTAGCTGGGTGTGGTGGCAGGCACCTGTAACCCCAGCTACTCGGGAGGCTGAGGCAGGAGAATTGCTTGAACCCAGGAGACAGAGGTTGCAGTGAGCCAAGATCATGCCACTGCACTCCAGCCTGGGCAACACAGTGAGATTCCATCTCAAAAAAAAAAAAAAAATACTAGCAAATCAAGCCCAGCAGCACATCAAAAAGCTTCAATGTACTCAAACCCTAAAATTAATATTAAACAAAAAAAGGAGCTTGAATGGCCCAAGCAATTTTAAGAAAAATAACAGAGCTGGAAGCATCACATTACTTGACTTCAAATTATACTACATGACTACAATAACCAAAACAGCATGGAAATGGCATAAAAATAGACACATAGGTAATGGAACAGAACAGAGAACCCAGAAAAGAAACCAGAGATCTACAGCCAGTTGATTTTTGATGAAGTCAACAGAAACATATGTGGGGGAAAGGATGCCCTTTTCAATAAACAGTACTGGAAAAATTGGATTGTCATATGCAGAAGAAAGAAACTGGACTCTGATCTCTCAACACATACAAACATTAACTCAAGATGGGTTAAAGATCTAAATGGAAGACCTGACACTATAAAAATCCTAGAAGAAAACCTAGGGAAATCTCTTATAGACATTGGACATTGGTCTAGGCAAATAGTTCATGACTAAGACCTTAATAGCTCAAGCAAGTAAAATAAAAATAGACAAATGGGATTTAATTAAAAAAAGAAACTTCTGCACAGCAAAAGAAATAATCAATCAACAGAGTGAAAAAAAAAACCTGCACAATGGGAGAAAATATTTTCAAACTATGCATCAGACAGAAGACTTATATCCAGAATTTACAAGGAACTCGAACAACTCAACAACAAGATAAACCAAATTACCAAATTAAAAAGTTGGCAAAGGATATGAATAGACTTTTTCAAATAATGGCCCACAGGCATATGAAAAATTATCAATATCATTAATTATCAGAGAAACGCAAATTAAAACCACAATGAGATATCATCTCACACTGGTCAGAATAACTATTATTAAACCGACAAAAAATAAGAGATGTTAGCAAGGATGTGGAGAAAAGGGAATGCTTATGTACTGTTGATGGGCAAGTAAATTAGTACAACCTCTGTGAAAAACTAAAAATAGAATTACCATCTGATCAAGCAATCCCACTACTAGGTATCTACCCAAAGGAAAATAAATCATTATATCAAAAAGATACCTGCATTTGTATGTTTATCACAGTAGTATTCACAATAGACACTTAGGAATCAACCTAAGTGTCTATCAGTGATGATTCAATAAAGAAAATGTGGCATATATACACAATGGAATATGATTCAGCCTTAAAAATAATGAAATAATGTATTTTGTAGCAATATGGATGGAACTGGAAGACATTATCTTAAGTGAAACAACTCAGAAACAGAAGGACAAATACCCCATATTCCCACTCATAAATGGGAGTGAAATAATGTGAACACGTGGACATAGCGTGGAATGATAAACACCGAAGATTTGGAAGGGTGGGAGAGTGGGAGGGAGGGAGATGATAAGAAATTACTTAATGGGTACAATGTCTTTATTCAGGTGATGAAACACTAATAGCTCAGATTTCACCACTAAACAATATAGCTATGTAACAAAATGACACTTGTACCATTTAAATTTATGCAAATAAAAATGGTGCAGATATCGTGGAAAGCAGTTTATTGATGTCTCAAACTGTTAAGCATAGCGTTACCATATCATTCAGTAATTTCACTCCTACACATATAGCAAAAAATGGAAAAAAAGTGTTCAGAACAAAAAGTTGTACACAAATGATTGTGTGACATTATCCATAAAGTCAAAATATGGAAACAATACAATGTTCATCAATTGATGAGTGGGTGAAAAAATGTGTATCCATAAAATAATATAATATTTAGCAATAAAAAAGTATAACAAAAGTAATATATGTTACAACTTGGATGGATATTGAAAACATTATACAAAATAAATATTTTATTATTGCATTTATATGAAATATTCAGAATAGGCAAATCCATAGAAATAGAAAGGAGACTGGTGGTGGCCAGAGGTTGAGAGGAAGAGAAATTGGGAGTGACTGTTAAAAAGTATGGGGCTTTTTAAGGGAGGTAATAAAAATTTTATGGAATTAGTGGTAATGGTTGCACAACATTGTGAATACACTAAAACTCACTGAATTGTACACTTTAAATTTGTTAAAATGGTGACTTTCAAGTCATGTGTGCTTTACCTCGAATGAATATGAATAATGCCAATAAACTTGAGCCCAGTAGTTCTACTTCTGAGAATTTTTCTGTAAATGTATACATATATCTACAACATAATAGTATTTTGCATAACTTAAATGTCTAACAATATGAGATTAGTTAAATTAGTGTACCTACACAGAATACAATGTATTCATTAGAAAACATGTTATAGATCCCCAAAAATGGTAGTATACATTGTTATATGAATAAAAGAGGTTTCAAAATAGTATTTACAAGATACTTCTGCATGTTGGTCTGACATATAAAGAGGTTACAGGTCATCATTGCCGTCCTTGAAACAAAATAAAAGACTGAACTGAAAACAAACAACTCTTATTAGATCCATCAGAGAATTGAGGTAGAGGGCAAACAACTGTCCCCAAAACTGGAGAGAAACGTCAGTGCTGAAAGTTGTAGCTTACCAGTATCAGAAGCCTGCCACTGGAGCCAGTACTGTTAGGAACACTTGATCTCTAATTGATGAGTTGCTGAGGGCGCAAGGTGATCTAGCTTGAGAAGTAAGAATCTTGAGGGGACAGTTTTAACATGGCACCCACAATTTTGTAATTTTTATCTCCAGAAAACCTACCAGGTTCTAAGGGTGAATTTTGGAGAGAAATCCTCTTGTGATACTCCATGGGGAGGGGAAAAGTAAGCATTTTGTAAGACAGCCAGAGCATTCAGTTCTCCTTAAACGTGGGTCATTCTCAAAATAAAACACTATTTACCAGAGACTAAGTTACCTGGTTTTTACTAGAGTCTAACTGGCACAAGGGAAGAGAAATACACAACTCCAGTGGCCCAGCCACCCTGTCTTACCTATGGGAAAAAAGTCTAAGAAGCACTTGGGAAAGTCACAGCCTAGGGACACATACTTCTGAAAGATTGAGATCTAATCCTAGAATCCTTCCTGTCCTTCACACCTTACTGCCACACCAATAATTAGATTACAATTTAAGGACTGCAACATTCAGACCCTGTTTAAAAAAACAGTCTCTAAAGAAACTCAACAGGAAGACAAAAACAAGGACATGAGAGAAAAATTGAGTATTTGACACTACAGCTACAGCAAATAATAAACACAGACTAGGTCTCAGTCAGATAAACATAACATTTCACAATATTGTTCATGTTACTCAATATATTATACCTGGATTTCAACAAAAAACTGCAAGGCATGTTAGAAGGCAAAAATACAGAATAAAGAGGCAACATAGGTATCAGAATTAAACTAAGCTATGACAGAAAATTTGGAATTATGAACTGAATTAAACATAATTTTGATTAATGTTAATCATAATTAATGGGAAATTAATGGGAAATGTGGACAACATGAAAAACACATGAGTAATGTGAACAGAGAGATGGAAACCATAAGAAAGAACCAAAAATAAATTCTAGAAATCAACAACACTATAAAAAAAATGAAGAATGACTTCAATGGGTTCATCAGTAGCTTAAACATGGGCAAGGAAATAATTGATGAATGTAAAGATCTGAATATAGAAATTTTCAAAACTAAAATGCAAAGAGAAAAATAGTAAAAAATAAAAGGTGGAGCAGAATATCTAAGAACAGTGAGCCAATTACGAAAGGTGTAACATATGCAAAATGGCAATACCATTAGAAAAAAAGGAAAGAAATGAACAGAAGAAATATTTGAAGCAATAATGACAGAATTTTCCAAAATTAATGACAGACATCAAACTACAGATCCAGGAAGCTAAGAGAACACCAAGCAGGATAAATACCAAAAAAATCTACACCTAGGTACATAATATTAAACTGCAGAAAATCAAAGACAAAGAAAAAATTTTGAATGACAACATAGGGAGAAAACACCTTACTTATAGACAAATAAGCATAAGAATTACATTGAAAGACTCTACAGAAATCAGGCAAGCCAAAAGAGAATGGGTTAAAGTATTAAAAGTGTTGAAAGGAAAGAACCATCAACCTAAAACACTGTGTCCAGTGAAATTATTCTTCAAAAGTGAAGGAGGGATAAAGGCTTTCTCAGACAAACAAAAAATTGAGAAAATTAGTCATTAATAGGCATACCTTGCTAGAAATGTTGAAAGTTGTTTGGAGAGAAAGAAAATTATATAGACAATAAACTCTGATCTATGTAAGAAAATAAGATTGTTAGAGAAGAAATAAATAAAAGTGAAATAAGATATTTTATTTTAAAATTTGAATGGATTTAACATATAGTTTATTAAAAATAATAACAGCAACAACGAATTCAGTGAATATTTTTTATGAATAAGTGAAGGAAATGATAACATTATTATAAGGGATGGGAGAAAGGAATTGGGAGTATCCTGTTACACTTTCACTACCCATGAAATGTACAGTGTTATTTGACTTTGATTAGTTGTAAATGTATACTGCAAACTCCAGGGCACCCACTTAAAACTTTAAAAATAAGTTGAGTTGAAATGCTAAGTAAGGAAACATTAGAATAATATAAAATGCTCAATTAAAACCAGAGAAAGCAGAAGAGTAAAAGACAAAATGAGAAACAAAGAAAAAAGGCAACAAATTGAATATATTTACAAATATGGTAATATTAAACCAACTATATTTATAATCACTTTATATAGGAATGGTCTAAATACACCAATGGAAAGGCACAGATTGTCAGAGTGGATAAAAAATCAAGTCCCAACTCTATGCTATCTTTAAAATATGTATAATATTATTCTAATTTTGTAAAACCTTTTTAGATCCATATTTGTATCTTATCTCAAGAACAACTAGAAACAGGGTGAAAAGGGCATAAATCAAAGGTTATTGGTGATCATATATTGATGGTAAAATTATTGGCAAAATTCATTTTATTACTTCCTTTTAAACATTATCTACAAAGAGATTATATTGTTTTTCTAATAAGAAAAAACAATACATTTTATTGAAATAACACTGCAATTGAGAATGTCCATGCATTTTATAAATTGGCATCTGAATTTCACAGACAAAGTTATCTGAATTAATCAGGATCCATGCTGAATAATATAATATGCTGACCCTAGTTGTGGATTTTCTTAGCCCAATGCTTTATTAATACACATTTTTATCTTCAAAAAACTTTAAATACTTACAATAACATTTAGAATTCATTATAGCAAAGTTAGAAAATTCAAATAAGAAAATCACCTCTATTTATAATACCATTTCCAACCTTACAATGTGTGTGTGATTATGGCATATAAAATTTTGTAGTTTGATTTTTCACTAATTTATATATTGTATACCTCTTCTTAAGCCCATTAATATATAAAATGGCTACAGTTCAGTCTCCTAATGAAGATGCCATAATTTTTAAAATTTATAACTATTTAAGATTTAAGGTTTATTCCATTTTCTCTTGATACAAGAAAAAGTTACTGTGAATAACTTTTTTCATTTTTGTACAGTTACAGCAAGTATATAAAAGAATAAGTACAAAGCTAAAGGATATGCATATTTATATGGCTTTTGAGGCGTATTGACAAATTATCCTCCCCCAAATTTAACAATAAACCCTATCAACTGCAGTGTGTGACTTTTTCCACACAACTTCATTAACTCTGGTCATAATGATTTTTTTTTTATTCTTGTCAATATTATACATAAAAGGAAGCTCTCTCATTTCAATTTGAATTTTAATATAAGTGAGGTAAATAAGTTTCAAATTTATATCTTTTTAAAAATAAATTGATTAAACTACCCATTTTCATTTGACAGTTTCTTATTGATTGGCAATAACTCTTTATATATTAAAATTATTAACTCTTCAACAGTCTATATTGTAAATGTTTTATCTGTTGTTGTCTTTTAGTTTTTGTTTTATAGTGTGTTTTACATACACGTGTGGTTGACTGCTAAGAGCCAAATCCATCAGTCTACCTTTATGGCTTCTTCCTCAAAAGTTATGCCTCCAAAGCCTTCCTCTTCATAACATGATATAGATATTAATCCATTTTAGTTTAATGACTTTTATGGTTAAGTCTAATATTATCACTACTACAATTTGAAATATCTGATATTATTATTACTATTAGATTTGAAAAATCTAATATTTGAAAGATTTGCTAATTTGAAAAATTTAGCAGTCATTAAGTTTGCAAATTCCATGTAGGCACATTTAAAATATCTTCTAATGAAGAAAATAATTGTCATTCTTAAATAAAATGTTTCACTATTATTTTTGTAATATTCTACAACCACAAACATAAAATTATGCATATAGAGGTATGTATGTACATTTATATATATTTAAACCAATCTACTCTTTTTTCTCTCCTTCAGAAGCATCTGTTATTGTCTTTGTAGGGATATGTGTATGTGCATGTTAACAACGTATGGGTTTATCAAATAATTGATGCTTTAGCCATAATTTTTCACTGTCATCATGGCTATATCCCAAAACATCATACAGTGACTGTGTTACAAAACATTCCTGGATTTGCCCATATATTATGGCATTATATGCATTTGAAGGCTGATAATATAATATCATAGCAACATTTTTATGTCTATAGTTACACTGCACAGCAGCCAAAATACACCACGTTATTCGAGAGTGTACTCATTATATGCCATACATCTTCTGTACCAATTATCAACCAAATTTTCCTTTAGTAATTCCTTTGGATAATTGATAGTTCAAATAAGCCTGTTCTGATGATGATAGTGATGCTGATGACTGCCATTTAGTTAGAGAAACTAATATTCAGTGTGTATATATATATATATATACACACACACACACATACCTACATATATATACACACACATACATATATACACACATATACATATGTATGCATACATATATACATATATGCATACGTATATATAATACACATATATATGCATACATATATATGCATACACATATATATATATATATTTTTTTTTTTTTGATGGAGTCTGCCTGTGTTGCCCAGGCTGGAGTGCAGTGGCACCATCTCGGCTCACTGCAAGCTCCGCCTCCCAGGTTCACGCCATTCTCCTGCCTCAGCCTCCTGAGTAGTTGGGACTACAGGCGCCCGCCACCACGCCCAGCTAATTTTTTGTATTTTTAGTAGAGACGGGATTTCACCATGTTAGCCAGCATGGTCTGATCTCCTGACCTCGTGATCCACCTGCTTTGGCCTCCCAAAGTGCTGGAATTACAGGCGTGAGCCACCGTGGCCGGCCTATTCAGTATACTTTTGTGTTTTACTCTGTACACAGTAACTAGAACTATTTTAACTTTCAAGGTAGAATAACTTAGTACTGGATAACAGTAATGTGCTTTGTCCCCAGTTTTTTCACTGAAGATTGTTGTCTGATAAGAAATTTTTATTTTATAAAAAAAAAATCGAAGTGTCTTCGGTAGCACTCCATTGCTGCAATTTGTCGTCAGGCACTGTGAGACACGCCGTGTTACAAATAAATATTTTAAATATTTAATTACATAATAAGTGATGCTGTGGAGATGGCCATCCATTAGAGTTATGCTTTTATGGCATGAAAGTTGCTATGGTGACTTACAACTTCTGCAAGTGATCTCCCTAGATTGCAATCACACATGTATGCTTTACTCTTTTCTGTACTCTTTTCTATACATCACTGGGGGCTCCCTTGTATAGGGAGATATTCACCTTGAAAGAAAATCCCACTAAGAAACATTACTATTCTGGAGCGTTTTAGCATTGCTGAAATAAAAATATTCATGGTGTAGAGATATTTTCTGTCAGCGTGTTTCATGGGAGTTACACAGAGACAATGGTTGGATTCATATTAATTAATTTGAATGTCATATTTAGGAATCAGTCATTGCCCACAGATAATCCTAATTTGCTCTTATTGAGAGTATGAGAAAACTCAGCAAAAGAAAATATTAGTTACAAGCTATTTTGTTAGGTAAAGCTGAAATATTTGTTCTTCATACCCCGGCCTGTCAATATATATCAGTAGCAAGCTAATAAGAATTTAGCAACAGTTTTCTTCTTTAAAACTTATCAATTCCCTAAACTTCATTTGCCAGTAGTTTGACATTTTCAATTATTTTTAGAAGGGCAAATTAGAAATCAAGGACATACTTACCAAGCTAATATCAGTGTAGTTTACAAAAATGTAAAGCAGGTTTTGAGGGGAAGTACTACAATTACAGTACTTCCCCTCAAACCCTATTTTACATCCCCCAGAGATGTTAAAGAAAATAGAGACACTTGGTTCTCAAAGTTCTCCATGAAACATTTTCCATTAAACTTTACTTTTATTCCCTAAATTACGCCAGTGTAAGTGCACTGGGAGTTTATTCATAAGAGGAAATAGTACTGTTAATTCTAACAATCAGCAATAACTGTGAGAACTGATTGACAGACTTGTGCCCAGAGGTTTCATGCTAAGAGTTCACAGAAGGATATCAATACAGATGGCCCTGGGCTGATATTCTGGCTGTGTTGAAAAACTGGCTGCTTAGTGACAGAACATCAGACGTAATCCTAGCAGCATTTTCTTTTACTATTTGAGTATAATAGGAACACTGAAAACCTGGAATTTAGAACAATGCTTTATCCTATCTATTTTTTTTACTGTGGAAGTCTGAGAGCTAGTCTCAAAACAATAACAAAACACACACAAAGCCTTCCATATGGCAACTGGCTCTAATATATATATCATAGCCTAATTCAGAAATCCTTTTTAAAAAAACCCAACATCCTCAAAATGTAAAGTAGAAATCACTAGAAACATTTTATAGAGACTCTCCTCACCTCAATACTTTCCCTTTTTTCTTTTTTTAATTGAGACAGAGTCTTGCTCTGTCGCCCAGGCTGGAGTGTAGTGGCGCAATCTCGGCTCACTGCAACCTCCACCTCCCGGGTTCAAGTGCTACTCTTGCCTCAGCCTCCCAAGTAGCTGGGACTACCGGCTAATTTTTTGTATTTTTAGTAGAGATGGGGTTTCACCGTGTTGGCCAGGATGGTCTCGATCTCCTGACCTCATGATTCGCCCACCTTGCCCTCCCAAAGTGCTGGGATTACAGGCATGAGCCACCATGCCCGGCCAATGCTTTCCTTTTAAAAATTAGAGAGTGAAGGAACATTTCTGCCTTTGGTTTCTCCCAAACTCATCCATTGCTTCCTAATTTTGGATGCCTTTGAGAACTCTGATTTTAGCAAAATACAGGAGGTAAGTGAATAACTGTTTGTATGAGTTCTAGAAAATTATTTGTTTTGGGCAGAAGGAGACACAATTGGAGGTTACTGTGCATCTGTAGCAGTCAATATCAACTTCAAGTGAAATGTAAGTCAAGGTGGTGGAAACATCATTAAACCATTGCTTCACACATAATACAACAAACACCAAAAGAATGAGTGCTATGTACCAGATTCTGTGCTAAGTGCTCAATAAAAGCATTAGTTCATTAATTCATCATTTTGTATTGGGGGTGCTGGGTGCTACGGTAGATATTAGGAGAGTTACAGAGTAATAAAGACAATCTCTAGTCCAGTGGGGAGACAAATACAATTGAAAATAATTCTAGTATATTGTCACTGGCCAATAATAAAGTAAAAGCTACCATTTAGTACTTGCCTCCTTTGTACTAGACATTGTTCAAATTATTTAAGTACTTCAACTCCTTTAAGCCTATATAAATCCTATAGGTAGTATTCTCTACGTTTCAGACAAGGAAATTAAGGCTCAGGGTGAGTAAATTTGTTTTTTTTTTTAATGTCAGAGACAGAATTGAGATTCAAACCTAAGTTTCCCTGTTTCAAAAGCCTGTGTTCTTTGACAGGGAAAAGTGTATAGGTTACAAAGCAGATTAAAAATAAATGGACCTTTCTTTCACAGAAGGAAAGTGATTGTACTCGGTCTCAAAGGAGTACACAAGATGGGAAGGAGATACTGGCAGAGCTGGCTTTGGCATTTAAAACTGGCTTCACACAAAAATAAAATTGAATGGCTAAATTTGTGGTAAAAATTTATATTTTTCATAGAATGACATTAAATTGCAATTTAAAAAATGTTATGTTAGCAAGAAAAAGAGAACATGGCAGAAAGGGAAAACCTTTATATATAACTTTAAAGGCACTCATTTCTTGCTTTTTAAACAAGGGATCCTACATTTTCCTTTTGCACTTATCCCAGGAATTATGTAGCTGGTCCTGGGTCCTGATCATTTTAGGCAAAGAGAGCATGAGTTCTAAGGACATGGAAGCATTAAATCTATGCATTGCGTACGTTGTGGGCGTATGTTTAGCATATGAGGGGATGTAGCAGGTATTGAGATTTAAAAAGTAAGACTGCCTTGTATGCCATCTCCAATTAGGGAGGAGGCATTAATGGATTAAGACTAATAATAACATGACCCTAATAAAATCCTAGGAAGAGTCCTTTAGTAGTTTGGTTATCATAGAATGCGGTTGAAAAGACTGCTACCTGAAAGACGAGTTGGACTGAAATTCTTCAGGTAGGAGATAATAGAGGTTTAAACTAAGATAATGGCAATTTGGAAGAGAAATGATTTTGAAATATATTTCTGAGGTAGATGTGATAGGATTCGATGACTGTTTGTATGTTGGTAATAAATCAAAAGAAAAATTCAGAATGTCCCTGAGGTTTCTAGCTTGAGAGATTCAATGATGGTTATGGATTAACTAAAAGAAAAGGATTATTCCAAAAGGGGCATGTTTGAAAGAGAAGATCAAAATTGTTGTTTTTAATATATTTCATGCCCTTCATTATTATATCTGAACGAATATATCCAGCAGACACTTGGAAATATAAGGCCAGAAATGTTTGTGTACCAGTAAGACGATATTTTGTTACTTTGGTAGCAATTTCGAATTGTCTGACTTTCTGATTTGTGGTCGTATATATTCAGAACCAGCTTCTAAGTTCAGAAATAAGTGAATCAGCCTGGGAGCCTGAAAGATTGTTCACAAAGTCTCTGGTCTAAAAACGTAGTATGTATGCCTGTTGGCTCTGACATAAAGACATAAATTTTACACCTATTAAAATTTAATGAGCTTGAGTATCTATCCCTGAGACCTGTGTCACTCATGCCATACTTCGTGAAGAGCTCTTACAAGAATCAAGGTTGTACAATAGAGGAATATATGAAAATAAAGGAAAGTATATTCCCTTAGAAACTTGTTAAATAACTGATATCGAGTGAAATGATTTGTGTAAAGACAATTTATCAAATGCAAATTGCTACAAATATGTGCTATGGTTTTAGTCACTCTAGGTAAAACCAGTCATCCATAAATACCAAGAGAATAAGACATTTTTTACCTTCACATAGTTGCAGATATTGTAAGAACTAAGAAGGAGTGGTTTAACCTGGGAGAAATGTATGGGCAGCTAAAGCACTGGAAGCTTTTAGGGGCTTTAAAACCCATCAAGCCCAATGGGCTATAGAGTGAGAACTTAGTACATGGGGCCACCTTTATTTTTTTAATTTTATTTTACTTTAAATGGAAAATAGTAATTGTACATTTTATAGGAAAATGTGATCTTTTCATATATGTATACATAGTGGAATAATTAAATCCAGCTAGTTAACATATCCATCACCTCACTTACTTAATTTTTGCAGTGAGGACATTTAAAATCTACCATTTTAGCAATTTTGAGATAAACAATACATTATTAACTATGGTTACAATGCTGTGAAATTGAACACTAAAACTTATTCCTAGTGTGTAACTGAAATTTTATACTCTTTGACCAATATTTCCCCTTCCACATTCACACTCCCAACCCCCAGCATCTGGTAACCACCATTCTACTCTCTACTTCTGTGTTTTCAAACTATTGGATACAGAGGAGAGAAAAAGAAATAAGAGGAGACTTTAGGTTTATTTATTCCTGGAGCACCAAGATATTAAAGATGAAAGAACTTTAGGAGAATAAGGGTGGCATTTTTCCGAAAGTAAATTGTATATTTGCTTGAAGGTGGCCTAACCTCTATTCCTCTAGTGAACTGCGTTTGTCCTTCAAGTTGCAAGTGAGATGTCTTTTTCTCCAGGAAGCGTAGAACCGTCTGTGCTTTAAACCTCCAACTATCTGTCAAAGCTAACAATTTGTCCATGGGAAAAAAAAAATCTGACTCGTTCTGAGTTCTGTATTAAACCATAAAGATATAGCAACCAGTGCGTTCTCAGTAGCAGGATATATAATTATTCTTCCTCATTTCAGTGTGCTGGGTGATAGGAGCAAGGACTTTAATGGGACTGTAAATATTGTAGGGGCTCTGACTTTGGGGTTAGCTTGGTCAGGGAAGTACAGGTGGTAAGAAGTAGGATAAGATTTCAGTGGGACTTTGTCTTCTTAAGGTGGCAAAAAACCCTACGTCTAAAAGTAGTAAAAGGAGTGAAACTTTGGAGGGTAGAAATGGAGGTGAGGCCTAGCTGATGCCATGGTTCATATATAAAAGATGTTCTGTTGTAATGACTCTTAGAATTCAGGGATGTTCTATATTAGTAAAGTTGAAAAAATTAGATTGAGACTTCAGATGAAATGTTTTATTTCAAATAAAACTCCATTTCTGGCTTATGATTTTATAGATATTTGTGGAAGCTTAAATCCAAATATTGAACCTTGCCAAGAACAGTTTATGTTGTTTGACCCATGGAACACCTTGCATTCTCATAGTTAGCTAGAATTGTAAGCATCTGTGAAAATTGATAGCATGTGTACCATCCTTGGTTATACTGAACTCTCCTTTTAAATTAAAAATATGTAGAGAATAATATAAAAGTGTAATTTTATGACATATAATTGTCTCTCTTCCTGAAACTTCTCCAATCGCTTCATCCCACACTGCTCTCAGATTGATGTGCCAAAAGAGTTGCTGTTATGTGTTCATTACTACCTACTCAAGGTGTTCCATAATATAGCCCCATTTTAACTATCAAATCTTATCTCCCAGTAAAGCTGGACAAGAAGTCTGTGCTTTCTTAGAGTGGATTTCTTTCTGTTCCATGAATAGTACTTACCATTTTACTTTCTT
Organism: Pongo pygmaeus; assembly: GCF_028885625.2. NCBI lineage: Eukaryota > Metazoa > Chordata > Mammalia > Primates > Hominidae > Pongo > Pongo pygmaeus. The sequence continues at coordinate 90,636,393 of NC_072396.2, read as the reverse complement.
ACCCTGGGGCTTAGCTGCTACTGAACTCTTACCTTTTTCCTCTTCCCACAAATCCTTCTTGTTATTTAGGGCTGTAATCAAGTTTCACAAAACCTATCCATTATTCTTGCACATAACATGTGTTTCCTTCTTTATCTCTGTACCATACATATTGGCATTTAATTATCTAGCATTTGTAGTGACTTTTAATTGTTTATAATGTGAACACTGTTTTCTCAGTTCTATTAGAACTTTCTTGCTATATAAAGTATCCTTTTCTATGCCAGACACAAAATTATACCTAAATACTTAATTTAATGCTCCCGTTTGACTAATTAAGATAGATTTTGAGGTGTGTTAATGTTGTTCTGGAACTTCTAAGATCTTCACATACTGCTAATCTCATAAATGGCATGAAGAACCCAAGAGGCATATTCTACTAAATTTTTCGCACAAATATTACACAAAAGATTATGGGTTTCATGCGTTTAAAAAAGCATCCAAAAGCGAAGAAATACTCTCCCCATGAGAGCATAATGAATTATTGTGTAATGTACTAAAATGTTTATTAGTTGAGTTGAAATGCATTTGTGGTTATTGTAGCTCTCTTATTTGAATAAGTGAGAGACGTTGTCCATGAGGCATAGATAATTCCAAAGATGTTAATAAATATGCCTGGTAATCAAGGAGCTTTAAAATTAGTACAATTGCCTTTCTGGAGCTTCTGCCTCCCATACTTCTAATGTATTAGAACATAAAGTAGGGTTCCGTGCTTGTGTTCTCAGTTGTACTATCATTCAGTTTAAACCTAGAAACTTTAGAGAAGGATTGCAGGGTAATTGACAGAGGTGTAAAAAATGAACTCTTACATGGCCAGCTGGGGTCAGGAGAGGGGACTTTTTGTTTAGACAACTAAAGAGCTGAGTTTCAGAATTATTATTATAATCTGGGCATTTTATATTCAAAATGAGTACCACCCCTCCCAATGATTGCCTACTATCGTCATACCTCACATTTGCTTTACATCTCATAATTTAGCTACTCATATGCTTTAAGAGAGAGTTGAATCAGGTGAAACTGGACAAATGCCCAGGCTAGGTTTCAGTAATTCATTGACAAAGGCAAGCAGGAGTGTTTTGTGCATATATCCTCTGTGTGTATGCACACATGCATGCATATGAATGCAAAAGGGAATAAAACTATGCTGATTCCTTTTACTTTACCTGTAATATCTGACAGATTTCTATAATTTTAAATGAGGGAGTCATTTAGCTATGTTCGTGATTGGGGGTAGTTTTCCTCCAAGTTCAAGCTGAAGTGGTAAATTTTCGGTTCAATATCACTTTTGGTCTTTATAATGCTGACAGCTGTCTAACAAAAGAAGCAGCTCCTTGACATTATAATTCTTCAAAGAGTAATTGTTTGCCTCCTTTTGATATATTGGACATTTGATGGTCTTTATAGACCCTCACACTCACTCCCTAATCTCATATTCTATTTTAAATTATTTTTAGAACTCCATCCACATCGACATCTATCCCTAAGTAAGAGGGCACAATGCTAGTGTTTGCTGGGCAAGAGAGGCCTTTATAACCAAATACATAGGGGTTCAGTTATATATAAATAGCATTATATGTGAATGGCATACATTGGGAAGAACAGAAACAGCTGTATCTGGCAAAAAGTTTAGGTGACTTGTAAGGTATGGGAAGACACTCAGACTAGGATTGTAATTATAGATGACAGTGTCATGAGTATGTCTGGTGGTGGGAGCAGCTGTGATCCCTCACCCCTACTCCATGATTAGTGAATTTAAGGAAGTCAGAGACCATAGAATTTGCATGAGGCTGATCCAACTCCTACAGCCATATTTCCAGGATGAACATAAACTGTATTTTCTCCAAAGAGAGTGCAAAGGAAAATAATGTAATGTGGATCCTCCCAACCCTAGGAGAAAAGCGTTTACTGAGAAAGAATTGATATACAGTGAAACCACCATCCAGCAATGACGGAATTCTTATCCTTGACCCAGTTCCTTTTCTTAAGGCTAAGGTTCCTATGTTGTTGGAGGAGGGAGGTGGTTGTGAAGAGGAGGATGTGGAAGGGTTGTCAAGGGGTAGCATTGAAATAACAAGCAATCCTATCCCAGTAAACTTGAAGGTACATGGTGGGCCTCACTCCCAATATTTTTCTGTTTCAGTTTCTTCTGATGGTCAATTAAGTGGGCTTTCAAATAACCAGAAGATTCCTATAATTGCTTTCACTTCTTTAGAAGTCCTAACCATCCATGGGACCCAAAATCAAATTATGCCCATTGATGTTAAGCCAGTGCAAATAACTTCTACCAGGTTAGATAAACCCACAGGCAGCATTAGGCACCTGAATACCTGAGAGTAGGGCAGCTACTAGCACATGCTTTCCTTGATTGTTAGATTGACTTTTAAATAGTGCAAGCCTGAATATCATATATTTGCCTATTGAGGACTTGCTTTGTGTGTTATGGCAGGGGCTATAGTATGCTACCAGAGCAGGCCTACTTAGCAAACAAAAATCTTAGGGATCTTTGTCCTTTATAACACAGAAAGAGCTTGTAGTCCTGTCAGGATTCTCAAGATTTCCATAAACAAGGATGGTGTGGACATGATAGTGAGAAGAAACATCTGTGGATTTACCAACATGGTTCCAAAGTAGAAGACCTACAGTCATTGGGTGACCAGCTAGAATACTGTGAGACACAATACATTTCAAAAGATAGGCAAGGAGTGGGAGTGTCACTGACGCTTTGTAGGAAAACCTGAGAGGTTTTATAATCAACCAGAATTTGAGTGAGCTCCAATATTTTATCAGAAGTGAACCAAGAGAAAGTAAGAGCACACATTAAATAAACTGTAGGGCAGGGCTATAACTGGCCTTGGTTTTTCACTACACTGTGATAGGCACTTGGATGTACAAAGAGACTTGATATTTTGGGGGGCCAGAGAAGATATATATCCCTTCCATTTTTGTTTGCTTTTTAGTGTAGGTGGCCCTAGAATAAACTTTTGATGATAACAGATACTCAGAAAATATTTTCTAGTTCTTGGTGCACCCACTTTTCCTGCTTCCCAATGTAACCCTTCCTCCTGGAAGCAGGTTCACTATGCACACATAACTAGGAAAACGCAATCCAGTGTGAATCAATATAACAGTCGAGGACAGGAATATCAGCCTGCTTAAACAGATGAACTGAAATAAGAACTGTGTTCTTCTCTGCTTGAAAATAACAAAACTAGAGGAAGATTTGCAAACATCTGGCTAGTTCCTGTATTTTGATTTGCACTGACTCTACTATATGTTTCAATGACTGCAGTTGGCAGTTTGAAAAGAAATACTCAGTGACAATTGACAAAGTCAAAAAGTTTTTATTTATGCTGCAGTTTAGCAAGTACATTTTTAACAAAGAAGGTGTACTTTAACGTTATATATAGTAGAACAGGGAAACCATACATATAAGTTTCTAGTCTCTAACACACTACTGCATTTTTTTTTAAATTTAAAAGACAAAAAGCCAAGTTGAAATGAGCATAGAAAAGCATCAAATATGGTCAAGTTACTTTAGCCATTAGGATTTCATTCATATTTTTAAACTGGTCAATCTAATGCAAGAACAAAGTTTACATCATTGCTTTTAAAATGTACACGTGTTTCTTTTTTAACGTAACATAGATTAAATAGCTCCTTCAGTAAACAAAGCTTTGCTGATAAACAAAATTGAAATAACTCCATGTTGAATAGTTTCAGAGATAAACTGGAATCACAAGCATCTTCATTTATGTAAAGCCAGCGAGGACCTTTCAGGCTGAATACAACTGTTGTGCCATTTCTAAACAGTAATAGTTACCTCCTTTAAAAAAAAGAAAACAAGTTAGTTCTTATGAAGAGTCATTCTGATACGTGCTTAAAAATACTAAAACTTCTATCTTCAGGAATCTAAAATGATCTGATGTAACAGGCTCAATTTAGTGTTGGTAAAATTTAACATTTCTTAACATTTCTATATTTTCATCTGTCAGTTTTCAAAGATCCTTCAAATTTTATGCTATAGCTTCTGTTCTTCTTTCCACAGCACCGGAGACATTGAAGACTGATAAAGGCTCTTCATGAACTATATTATAATGTCTGTAATAATCTATATTACTTTTTCTTTTTGTATATAATGGTGCATCTGAAATACCATCCCTATGGTTTACCAAAACAGGGGGAAAAGAATATCTGGTTATGAACTAAGATAATGACAGCTTTGTACATTTAAAATTTCCTGTCCCGGGTTAACCCTGAGACTGTGTATACTGCATGAAGGGAGACTAGTTCTGAATATCGTTTTAGCTACAGTGTTTAGTCAAACTGGTATCCCTCTAAATGATAGTCATTAAAAGAGCCCATGCCATCCTAGAGTTAGATAATATTTAATTTGGGTGGGTAAAAGTTACTGTTGGAAATTTTTTTAAAAAAATTTCTTCTACCTCTTTTTGTCAAACCTTGTTATTTTCCATAGCAATGGCTTATAACCCGAGTCTCTATTTAGATGCATCACAAAGACTGGCTTTTGGTTACAAAAGAAGTAGGAAAAGAAGTGTGGATGAATCAGTACAAATCCATTACCTGTGCTTGAGAAATACTTAAAGATAATGTTTCTGAGTCAAGTGCTTTATTTTCACATATAATGGAGAGGACATTATCATTGTTGGACTAATATGTCTAATCTAAAATATTAAGTCAATCTGGTCAAAGCTTGTTAGGAGGAAATTATACCCTTTTTTAACCTTGTGTATAATATCTTTAAAATCTTTATTCTTTCTGCGTATAAGGTATCATGGTGAGTAGCAGAATTTTCTAGATAATACCTCAGAACCAAAAATAAAGATGTAGTAAGGTAATAGATGAATAAAAGATTTGGGATTTGGGTTAGTCAGACTCATGGAGGGTTGGACTTCATCAGAGGGCAACCAGACATTTTTCCAAGAAGCCCATGGAATTCACTTAAACTTTTCCAGGGACCAGAAGAAAACAAAGCTTGAATTTTTGGACACTGGTAATTGTTCCAACTCCTTTGTGGAGTCTGAGAATATTTACTCTGATGAATTGACCAAATATTTGCTCAGTCCTCCAGTCTACCTCATCCTTTGTATACACAGCCTAAATGTCAAAGGAAAGCTGTTCGACATGAAATGACAGTCATTTTACCAGGATTGAAATTTATACAAAATAGCTAAAGCTTAAATCATGCAACACAAATTGTGAACATTACAAACTGGAAAGGAATAGCACACACTATGTCCCCTTAAAAAGGGTACATGAACTCAGCAATGAATAGCGAAAGACAATCACCATTTGTCCTTTAGAAAAATGCAGTTTCTGAAAAATTTCTACTTTTGTTATGTTTATTTCTTGCCTTTATTTAGAGACAGAAATATTTGCCCACATCCTTTATGTGTCTGCTTACAAGGCCTATTAGGAATAGTTTCCATAGCTGGTCAAAAATTGAAAGAAAAACTAGGCTAGCAAGAAGAAAACAATATTAAGTGAATCAACTTTTCTACAAGAAGACGATAAATTGAGATTTCATCGTAGTAAAACTTTTTCTCCCAATTTTGAGGACAGTAGCAAAATAGACCCCTGTGTAGCATGTTGTATAATGTTGACACATATTTGGTTACTGTTTTACATGTGCCAATGCTGAATGATCATAAGGAAGATGCCAGTAATGAACTGCTAACTGACACTGATCCTTGGAGCAATCTCAAAGTTTGCCACATTTCAATTTCAAAATGCATTTCAGCTATAATATGAGTGATTTATCACTTAGTAGTAGCTGTCAAAGTAATCTCCTAGATAAACAAAAAACATCTGGAACCATAAACAGAGAGGAGTAGTAGCTGAATTTTAATCCAGACCCAGTGTGCTCGCTTCATTAGGAACAGGAAACAGCTAATTAGTAATGGAATGTTTCATGTTCTTAAAAGGGTTTGTTCTTGAGCTCTAAACAGAGATGATCTGATATGAACTCTGGATGTCAATAAGATTAAAGATCAGGAAGAGAAACTAACAAAGTCTCTCCAGGGGAATGTTACCGAGCTTGAGAACTTAAAAAGAGGGACACATGCTGACATTTGGGGAGAGCTGACAGAGTTTATTGCTTTGGGATTTATCAGATAGGTAAAAAGGGGAATCTGATACATACAAATGTGACCATTTTTAAAGTAAAAACAAAAGTCCATGCAATCCTTCCTTTAGCACAGCACTGCCTGACATGGGCATATGCCATGACACAGAAGGTCAGTGTGGACACTCCATACAGGAGATGAACCTCTCCTAATCAGTTGAGTTATCTTTACTGGGCCACAAATAGCTGCTCCAAACTCAAGTAAATGTGAGACTTGCCCTGTGGTATATATCCTAAGCCTATGAGCCAGAATAGCTAAAATCATGTGTCATAAACAAGGCAGATATATGGGAAAAGGCCAGAAAAAAATACACATGAGGAGTCCTCATAGTTCAAACAAGGTAAGTTAAACATATCTACTTATTTAAACAAAAGACACTAGTTTATTTTGAAGTAACTTAGTTAATTTGGAAATTCTGTTTAATGATGAGACTTTCTTGGATGTTATATTTTTAGTCACCTGTCACTGTTATTTATTTCAGATATTTGATATTAATAAAAGTTTTTATTTGACTTGCTTCAATCCTTCTCCATGACTTATTTCTAATTTGGCATTATTTCACTGAATTGGGCTAAAACAGTACACCTACTCTATATAAGCAGACCTTCTACAGCCTGTGAAGAATACCAGAATCCAAATGCTTATGCTTTACAAAACATTCCTTCAGAGCATGGAATTACTGAAATGTCACATCGATATGAATTAATGTAATATTTTTAAGTGTTTAGAGTGGGTGGCCATTCCTGCAGAAATTGCATGTACTGCCATGGGGAACCTCTTATTAGAAAATGGATAAAAACTCAGTTGGCTTTTTGCAGAAGATAGTTGGTGCTTCTGTCACATCAGAACTTAATGCTAGGGCAGACGTGAAAACAACACAATGGATTAGATTTTGTTTAATGTAAGGAGGGCACTTTAGGAGGAGCATTAAATCTTTTTGATCATCAGAGTACCATATAACACATTGGAATGCTGCTCTATTAGATTTTTAGTAGGCATCAAAATGATGATAACAGGTATCTGCCCCCAGCCAATGGTCAGATCTCCTCTAAGTAAACAGTTAAAAATATTTGAAGCCATTTCCTGGGCAATTCAAGCCAAATGACCCATTTGGTCCTAATCATTTGAACACGTTAGGAATCTGGCTATGTCTAGACCAGAGAGTGAACAGTATAAAATATCCATAATCTCACTGACCCATCTGTCTTTCTCTTTTCTTATGCCTATAGATTTTTCATTCTGTTTGCTTGTTAATAGCTTAATAAAGAGGAAGCAAGATTGGGGATGGGAGGAGAGAAGAAAATAGTAAAGGGGTATTTTTAGCAGCTTGGGTATCTGTTTTTATCATTGCATTCTTTGCAAATCAGGAATGTGCTAGTAGAAAGGGGTTAAAGGACTTGCTCCACCATCAACAGTTCAAAGGAAAAACTGGGTGTGGTAAAATCTAAAAACTAGAGCTCCTTATATTTTCTTAGAGAACACTACAGGCCAAGTGTTTCTTTTAGAAATGAGAGCTCCAAAGCAGTGATAACAAATATCGATCATTTGCACAAATGATTTACCACCTGATATAATTTCTGTTAAATACCAGGTCAGACAAGTAGTTATTTCACAGTAATTGCAGCTTAAAGTAGGTGTGCCTGCATTTTAATTTGTCTCACACCATTTAGAAATAGCATTTTCTCTGTCTTAAAAATTCTTCCACCTACTTACCCCACTAGGATTCTGTGTGAATTAATGTGATAATGTTTTTGAAGCACTATGAACTCCTTGAAAGAAAGAGGTTAAAGAAGCGTAAAATGTGTTCAGTCATTATTATGACTATCCCCTAAAAACCTGTGAAACCCATTCTCTAGGACATTTTTCCTGTATGTGTAAGGTTCTATTTATCAGTAATGAACAAACACTAATTAAAGGTTCCATATTTTAAGGATTTGAGTATGAATTCTAAATAATTTACAACACTAGATAAGCAGGTAACTGCTACAGCACCCTATTCGTGCCTATGATCAGTTGGAGTTCCGGCATCAGTGTTCAGGCTGCACAGAAAAAACAATAAGACCTGGTCAAAATTTCATTCGAACAAAGGAAATTCAAAATCTACTCAATGCACTTCACTGAAAACCACAAACTCACTTTCTAGTATTTCGCTGTGCTATATATGTTCAAGATTTGAATAAATCTCTCTGCAATTAATGTATTATTTTATTAGGTTTATCCCTTAATCAAATATTCATTTATATGAGTCTCATTTTATTAAAAATGAAATTATACAAAGGTGAGCAAAAGCGTAGATTTACAGTATTTTAAAGCTTAATCTTATTCTCTAGGTGTGATATTGACAATATAAATATGGAGTAAATGATATTCCCTAACTCTAAAATATGCTTATGAGCCCCTTGTGCATGTTCTTCTTCTTTACAACCTGCAGCAAAATGCATAACTAGCTTAATAAGCAAGGCATTTAGGAATTGTTTTTTCCTCCACAGTCTAAAACATTAGTAAAGGCCTATACCGTTTTTTGTGAGTCAAAATCTTTGCTAATGACTGCAATGTTCCCTCAGTATGAGATTTCCTTCCCTGACAGGATGGTTATTTGAAAGTAATTGCTCACTTTTTATTTTTCAAAAAACTACCAAGAACTGTATCTATAATATGTTTAGAGGTTTATATTTACAATAAAATGCATCTGTGATTTTTCCTACCCAAGGTTCATGTTTGTTTCCAAATGTCTCCTCACCACTTGTTTACCTCTATAAACAATGGGACTGCAATACGAACTAATAGAATTCACACAGGTGTACTTTAGGCTATCAAACCTTTCTTTTGAGGTAGCTAAGCTATTCTTGAACTATTGGCAATATTTTCTAATGAGTTCTCCCGCTAAGAAGTAAGTTCTATGTTTTCTTTATGTTGCTTAATTAGTGCTGTGCTTCTGATTTACAAATGGGCACTATATTATTTAGCAGCAAGTAAGATAATCTCTTGAAGGTCATGTTTTCCTAACCTGAATAAGAGAGAGATAAAATAATGTGCTAGTTAATGCTCCACTTGTTTTCCACTTCAGTCTTAGATTCAATCCTAATTAAATGTAGAATTAATTGTAGAAACTCAACTTTAGTTGTGGAAATATGTTCAGAACATGATATTCTCAAATCAAAGAAGTGACAGTAGTGAGATTAGTTTGGGGTCCAGTCAGTTATTATTGCAGTAGTATAAATATCACTTACTAATTTGAAAGTAGGAAAAGCAGACAATTGCAAGCAAGGGGAAGATATAATATAGTGTTTGATTACTCTTTGTCTAGAGAAGAGCGCTATTTTGGAGTCATTTTTTTCAGAAGGTTCTGGTGTTTATTTTTAGAACATGACATATTTTTTTAAAAACAGAGGTTTCTTGAAAATAATAACCATTTGGGCTCATTAGCCTTAAAAATATCTGACTTACAATTTATTCAAAATAAAGACCAGGATAGGTCAATAGGTCATCTTTTTTTGTGCAAATGGTATCATAATGGAGTATCAAACTATCTCACTCACTTGTAATGCACCCTGGTTTTGTGAAATAATTATTTAATACATCCCTTTCCCCTTTATTGAATCTCTAGTTCTTAGAAAACATACCCTAAAAAGGAAGCATGAATGCCCTTCTGCTCACACATGGGGATAAAATGTAGAGATGTCACTAACCATAACCATCTACGGGAGAGCACATTCTTTAGAGGAAGTTTTACACATCACTTATAGGCCAAATAGTTCACTCCTACTGAAATCAACATTAGAAAACACAAAATCAAATTTGAGTGTATTTTATAGGGCACAGTAATAATTATACCTTGTGCTTGCCATACTTATCAGATAGTATGTATCTAACTTATTGATGAGGAAGAATAGGCAAGTATTATGATACCTATTTTACTAAAGTTAAGGCAGAGAGAAGGTAAATGACTTCTCAAGGTTAGTAACTGAGTTAGCGAGTTAGTAACTGAGAAATTCTGACTACTAGATCAGTGCTCTTTCTGCCACTTCACTGTGCCTCTCACATACTGGTTATAAAATGGCAATAGAAGTGCACATGTCCAGTACAGAGATCTGCAACTGTTGAGCCACATTAAGAGCTTTAGAAGTACTGAAATTCTATTTTTCATCTGAGAAGAGAGAGGAAGGGAGAGGAGAATAAATAAAAACTAACACATATGGAACACTATGTCAGGAGCCACTCCACATGTAGATATGGCATATATGGAATGCCATCCTCTTTCATTATTTTCTTGTTGTGGATAATGCTACAGTGAAAAGTGTGAATTATGTTTCTATGCCATTTCTCTAAATCTCTAAATAATCTGAGATCAAGTCCCCCACTTTCCATAAGCATATAAGTTACAAAATGTTTTTTCTTCTTTTTTCTTTTTTTTTTTCTGAGACAGAGTCTTGCTCTGTTGCACAGGCTGGAGTGCAGTGGTGTGATCTCAGCTCACTGCAACCTCTGCCTCCCAGGTTCAAGCGATTCTCCTGCCTCAGCCTCCCAGGTAGCTGGGACTACAGGCATGTGCCATCACACCTGGCTATTTTTTGTATTTTTAGTAGAGTCTAAAAATTTCTCCATGTTAGCCAGGCTGGTCCCAAACTCCATGCCTGAGGCAATCCACCTGCCTCGGTCTCCCAAAGTGCTGGGGTTACAGACGTGAGCCGCCACGCCTGGCCACAAAATGTTTCTTAAAAGTCTAATTGATTTAAGTTTTGTACCAGATGCAGATTGGAAATATTTTAGGTAACATTTTAAAGTATAGTTAAGTTCTATTTTTAAATAACTTTTAACTACTACTTTTGTCTGCTAAACTGATAGAACACTATAATACTCAATTTTAAACAAATAAAAATAAAGAGGAAAGTGAAAAATGAAAGTAATGGATAAACAAATGTTAACTTGTACAATGTTAAAAATGATGACATCCAACATTTCCCATAGAAGGTTGAAATGCAGTTATCAGGGAATAGTAAGATTTGAGGGTTTATTAGTGCTCTCTATTGAGGGTTTTTCCTCACTCATTATTAAATGGTTGCTCACAGATGCTGAGATCAACATTGCATCTATTCATTTTTATTATTTTAATGAAAACAAGAGCACTTAGACATTTGTGAAATGTTGCAGGAAGTCAGGGATCCTGAATGGAGGGACCGGCTGGAGCCGCGCGGCAGAGGAACATAAATTGTGAAGATTTCATGGACATTTACCAGTTCCCAAATGATACTTTAATAATTTCTTACCCCTGTCTTACTTTAATCTCTTAATCCTGTTATCTTCGTAAGCTGAGGATGTATGTCACCTCAGGACTACTGTGATAATTGTGTTAATTGTACAAATTGATTGTAAAACATGTGTGTTTGAACAATATTAAATCAGTGCACCTTGAAAAAGAACAGAATAACAGCGATTTTCAGGGAACAAGGGAAGATAACCATAAGGTCTGACTGCCTGTGGGGTCGGGCAAAATAGAGCCATATTTTTCTTCTTGCAGAGAGCCTGTAAACGGATGTGGAAGTAGGGAAGATACTGCTAAATTCTTTTCCTAGCAAGGAATATTAATAATGAATACCCTGGAGAAGAATGCATTCCTGGGGGGAGGTCTATAAATGGCTGTTCTGGGAGTGTCCGTCTTATGAGGTTGAGACAAGGACTCAAACACACCCCAGTGTCCTGTAGTACCCTCAGGCTTACTAGGGTGGGGAAAAACCTTGCCCTGGTAAATTTGAGGTCAAACTTGTTCTCTGCTCTTGAACCCTGTTTTCTGTTGTTTAAGATGTTTATCAAGACAATACGTGCACCACTGAACATAGACCCTTATCAGTAATTCTGCTTTTGCCCTTTGCCTTGTGATCTTTGTTGGGCCCTTATCAGGAGTTTCTGATTTTGCCCTTGTCCTGTTTTCTCAGAAGCATGTGATTTTTGTTCTCCTTTTTGCCCTTTGAAGCATGTGATCTTGTGACCTACTCCCTGTTCTTCCACCCCCTCCCCTTTTGAAATCCTTAATAAAACTTGCTGGCTTTAAGGCTCAGGCGGACATCACGGTCCTACCGATATGTGATGTCATCCCCGGTGTCCCAGCTTTAAAATTCCTCTCTTTGTACTCTTTCTCTTTATTTCTCAGCCGGCTGACACTTATGGAAAATAGAAAGAACCTACATTGAAATACTGGGGGCAGGTTCCCCTGATAGTGAAAGAACAGGAAGATAGGAAAGAAATGTTTGTAAAATAATGATGCTTTCTTGAAAGCTAATAAAGTATTTGGTGGAACTGTTGCTCCAAAAATCATTTGCATTACTGACAAAAAGTAGATTCCAGCTGAAGTATGTGGATCATTAGCAATGTTAATTTTCAAATATTAAAAAAGTAAAATGTAAACTTGAAAGGGTCAAGAGGTTAGGGGCCTTAAAGGAGTTGTGTATAAAATCCAAAAGAATGTTTTTCTTTAAATTCATTTTAATTTCCAAAAGATAATGTTACATGTCTATTATAAATGAAAAATAAGTTCCCTAGAGCAAATAAATAAAACTTTATGCTAATGCTGCATAAGGAATCCCAGTCTAAAATTAGTTAAGTGGCTGGGAGTGGCAGCTCACGCCTGTAATCCCAGCATTTTGAGAGACTGAGGCAGGTGGATTACCTGAGGTCAGGAGCCTGAGATCAGCCTGAACAACATGGTGAAAATTCAAAGTTAGCTGAGTGTGGTGGCCCACACCTGTAATCCCAGCTACTTGGGAGGCTGAGGCAGGAGAATCGCTTGAACTTGAGAGGCAGAGGTCGCAGTGAGCCAATATCATGCCACTGCACTCCTGCCTGGGTAACAAGCATGAAACTCCGTCTCAACAAATAAAATAAAACAAAATGTAAAATTAGATAGCAAGGCTCTGTTGGAATCTAGTTCTGACAGACAGGGTGAAGTGAGTTTAGTAAGAATAAAAAAGTTTATTTCTGTTACTATTTCAGCTGCTCCACACAGTTTTAAATAGAAAAGGGAGTTGTGTGGTATTTGTCTAAATTTTATAAATATTACCCCAATCTTTACAAACTTTTTTCTTTTTATTATTATTATTATTATTATTATTATTATTATTATACTTTAGGCTCTATGGTACATGTGCGCAATGTGCAGGTAAGTTACATATGTATACATGTGCCATGCTGGTGCGCTGCACCCACCAACTCGTCATCTAGCATTAGGTATATCTCCCAATGCTATCCCTCCCCCCTCCCCCCACCCCACAACAGTCCCTGAAGTGTAAACTTTTAAAAGCAGAAGTGATTATTAAATTACACCTGCTTTTAGACTATTTTGATTAATTAACTATGACGTAGAGAAGCTTCTTCCCTTTCCCTGAACCCCAATGCACTGTCTTGCATGGGATAATACTGTAGTCTTGTTACTTATCCTAACTAGCTAACTATGTGAGATATTTACAAGAATGGATTGATAGTGATGCACAGTGAGATAAATGAGTGAGAGTTAAGATTCCTGTGTTTTAGTTCCCACTGTCAATGGCAAGCAAATTAACTTAGGTTATTTTCATACTTACAAAACAGAAGTTAATCACATCTTTCCAAACTACCTCCCAGAAATAATCCTCCTAGAGGATATTATTTACAGGATAACACAAAGTACATCATGCTATACATATAATAGGTCCTGCCTTTCTTTTTTCACTATTCCAATTTTAGGCTATGAATTCCTCATTCTCAGAATGATAAGTATCTTGGAACAGAACCTCCACAGATTCATGTGGTAGCAACATCATAATTTTAATTTTTAAGGTACTATGAAAATGATGGCATGTGATTACAGCCTTCTATGAAAATGCTGTTTGTTTTATTTATTAAAACACAAATATGGAAGTAAAAAAGTAAAACTTGACTTAATCTTTTAATTAGGAAAATGTTTTTCCTTTTGCATGTCCTTCAGGTATACCTGGGTTGGGGTTGGCATATGGTGAATACTAAGCTTCAAAAATTGTATTGTATATGTAAACAGGATGGGGCATAAAGTAACTGGTCAAGCAGTTATCAGAGTTAAGTTAAACAGCCCTTCCTAGATTATAGTAAAAAACACCTGTTAATTAGTGAATTACTCCTGTAGACTCAACATGCTGACTAGCAGAACAACTTATCATGGCTGGCAAGTCTCACTATTTGCTATCACTGCAATTTGATCTGTTATGTAATTAACATGTAGCTAGAACTGCAAGTCTTTGATCTGTATATGAGATTGTATGTTACCATCATAATTACCATGACAGTCTTGTGGTCACTGAAAATAATTTTGTTAACAATGCATGTGTGTGGTGCAAGCGAATCCATGACAACCAGGCCCTAAACGATTAAATAATTGATGCAAGCTCTTCCCATCCTCCTAAGAAAAAATTAGAATGTGTACTATGGTCTGACAGATATTTCACAGCAAAGAGGTACCACCAGTCAGGATAAAAATCCTGTGGGAGGATGAAGAAAGTTAGGAGAAAATACTTTCTGAGAAAGAAAATAAAAAGACACAGGCCATTTAATAAACTGTACAGAAAAAAATTTTTGCTGCTTTAGAGAAAGATGCTGGTATCTTCTCTGTGGGGTGTGTGCTAGGGTCTTTTCCCATTGTATCATGGTCATTGCAATAAAGTTTCTCTAGGAAATAAAAGGATCCTACTCTTCAAGGAAGCATTTAAAAGAAAATTTTTAAGACCTACTTCCCACAATTCCTCTGGTCTCTGATTTGCTATATACCTCCAATTTATAAGAAAATATTTTCACTTTACAATGGGAACATCAGAGTACCTGTGTATATCTTCCAACACAGTACAAGGCATCAATGGGAGGGAAATTAATAATTAATGGTTGGTGAGTTTAGGGTAGGAAGCAGTCAGTGGAACCCCTAGAGATAGAGAAAGATGGAGAGCACACTGTGGTAGAGGAAATTAGAAAAGTCTATAATAAAATTCCATCTGTTCTCCTTTTAGTTTTTCTTGTCATATCACATACATGGCAATAAATCATATGCAATTTATTTTTTCTGGCTCCCTTTCACACTCTTACTATCACTTTTCTTACTATTCTTCCAAATTCTACAATGATAATCCTATTCCAAGGGTAGTTGCTTTTAGGAAATATTGGCATGGCATCTTAACTTCTTGGGAGGAATGTTGTTTTAGGTTAGTAAGCAAGTGCCAAAGAGAAAAGATAATAAGGAGGTCTAAGGGGTCAAGGAAGGATAGACACTGTTCAAATTGATTTTGAGAGAATTGATAAAAATAGACATATTTGCATATATTTTATATTATGAATATATATTAAATGTTCTATGCCATAAGGTATGCATATTAAATTATGCCCTAAATTGTAATTTTTAATATATTATAATAGATGTTAAAATGATATTTGCTGCTTTTGCAGTCAAATGACACTTTTTTTGCTTTTAATTCTTCAGTGGCAGCTTCATCAGTTACTGCATAGATGAGATCATGACTTTTATATCTTTGAATGGCCAGTCTGTAGTCTTAATAAGATCCCCTTTTTCTGAGCAAAAATGGTTCAGGAAAAAAAAAAGGTCTAGTAGGTTTACTTTTACATCAAATTTTGATTTCCTTTCACATGTAGATTTGACTTCATATCTACTTCTAGTGTGTCAGTAGCAAAAGGAATAAAAAATTATTTAGGATGCCACCACGTTTATGGAAAAAATATCAGAGGAAAATATATTCCAGTGCTAAATCATCTTGTGTCTTTGTCAAACACGTATACCTAAAATAAAATGTAAAAATTATTCACAGAAATTGACATTCCATGGGCAAAACACAGTTACTCATTTTGTGGTTTATTTTTTTTCCCCAAGCAAATGCAGTGGCAGATACAGGGGCAGTATGTCACTGTGCCCTTGTACTTTATGACGTTATCTCCCCTGAACTT
The DNA here is from genome assembly GCF_028885625.2 of Pongo pygmaeus. Taxonomy (NCBI): domain Eukaryota; kingdom Metazoa; phylum Chordata; class Mammalia; order Primates; family Hominidae; genus Pongo; species Pongo pygmaeus. Next base: position 90,620,263 of record NC_072396.2, on the reverse strand, counting down.
TAGTATTTTATTTTATTACTATAAAGTCAGTTCATGATGGCAGTTGTCTATTTTCTAAAATGTAGGAGCTTCATATTCTGTTTTTGTTTTACCTATTGTTATTAAGATGTTAACTTCAATTTTTTTAAATTTAGGAAACATGCACTGTCAACTATACCACTAGCCACTAACAATGAAATATAGTCACACAAAAGTTAACTAAGGTATAAACATGCAAAAGGAGAAGTCTCCCTGAGATCATAAAATGATGTTATTTTCTGTTCAGCAGTTCATGTTACTGCTGTTCATGCTAATTAATTAAAGGAGCTGTTGCAGTAATGTGCAAACAGGGAATCTGAGAAACTGAGAGGGCTTTTAGGTCTCCAAGTGAAGTTAAGTCAATCTGGGCGCAGGCAATCAAATGTAATGAAATCACTTGTCAGTGCTAAGCTTGCAAAAACTGTGAAGTTTGACTAGGGAGTAAAAGGATTATAATTAGATTTCCAATAGGATAATAACTAAATGGCAGAACGCAGTAAAAAGAAATATTACTTTGTTAGCTAATGGTACTGCTGTTCAGTTTTAGTTTTTATCAGCACACTTGTAGTTGTGCTAATTTAATTTGCTTTTATCAGCAAAAATGCACTACGCAAACAGCACTTGAATGTCATTTGCAAAAAAATCATTGATCTGAAGGTGCACTTAATGACACTCAGTATGTTTATTTTATGTGAAACAGGGATTGGTTGATAAGATGGTTGATGTGCTATCTTGCAGGCCCTCAACTGAGTTATAGGAATTTGGATGGAATGACATTAGCACAAGTGCTCCACCAAATCCTTCATCTCTAGAAATAGTGGACATAACCATTGGAGTAGTATATACACATTGTGTGATCACCAGAAAACATTCTGTAGGAGTTGCTATGGTAGACTCCGAAAATATAAAGATACATATATCCTTTTATAGAAACTTGGTCTATGCATATTATCTTCTCTGCCAAACAACATTCAAAGCATAAAAGACATGAAATAACTAAGCTGAAGAGATGTATTATATACATATAATGTATTACATGTAATAAAATGTATACATATAATGTATCCTATATAATGTATTACATGTAATACATTATATAGGATACATTATATGTATATATACTATATATAGTAAATATATATAAAATCTTATATATATATATAAGATTTCTGGTACATGTGCAGTTTGTCCACACTAAAACCCATGTGGAAATTACCATAAAACTGGATATGACTTTTTTGCTTCCAGGGGTAGTCATGCAATGTTTTTCCAAGTGCCTTTTAAATTCTTAAGATGTCACAGTGGAATCAATTGAATTTCAAAGTGAGAGTACTAGGTGAATGATAGATTTCTATCTAGCAGAGCTATTGACAATAGGAAGAGAAAGAACTTTACTGATGCTAGAATTATTTCCTGTGATGGAGATGAATTTTGGAAATGGTATTGTATTGGCATACATGAACTGACCCTCACAATGATAGGAAATGATTTTTCAAGTTAAAAAACAGGTTTCAAGGGAGATGGAAAAGATTAAAACAGTATCAAAATAAGTCACAAAAAAGAACTATAACTCACAAAATCAAAATTATTAGGAAGAATAGAAAAATAATGGCTAAGCTTGCATTTCATGTTTTCCAACATTATACATTTTCTGAGTTTCATAGATACATTCAAAAGTAATGTTTTTATTACTTTTTATTATTTTACAGATAATAGGCAAAATGATTGGGATTTTAAGATAATTATTTGACCTGACTGATTTGGTAAACTCTATTTAAGATTAGTTCTGATAATATTTGTAGGCAACTATTTTCCTGGCTAAAAGAATAAAACATTATTGCTAAATTTTTTTGATTAAATTGTGATTCTACTGTCATATTAACATAAGACATTACCTATAGTTTTTCATAAGGAGATGACAGGGGCTTTATCATTTACAGTGCTTAAATGTCATGCAAAGAGAAGAGATAATGTGTATTTTTCCATTTTTATCACATTTATATGGAACCTTATTTAATGTAATGTAAAAGACAGACATCCAATATTTAGACAGCTATCTCATATTTAGCAAGTAAAAACTTGTAGAACTTATTAAAAGTATGCACAATGAAAACAAGTATTAAATGTGTCCTTCCCTAAGTGCAAGTAAATATGCAAAAGCCATTCTTGGTAGACTTCATAAAAGAATTTGGAAACGAAGAGTGGATCTACCTTTTGCTTGTATCTCCTAATTGCCCATGAATAAAATATCACTATTTGTTACATGGAAATGAAATAATTTTAGGACAGTTCAAAAGCTTGTACTTCTCTCAGAGTTAAGAAAGATGTTACTACTATGAACTAAAGGTATCATATAAATTAAACAAACAGCAATAAATCAGAGGTGCAGGTTAAAAGATAATAAAGATAAAACTCACTAGTGGTGTATTTGGATTACCCTCTCCAGTTCCAAAGCTGACCTTAAACCCACTCAAAGCAGGGCACAATCAAGTTCAACGTTCCTTAAAGACTATGTCTATATTTGCGTGTCACTGATTCAGAAGGGATCAAATGCTTCAGGCTATTCATCTCTACCACGGAGCTGGTATATGATGGCAAACTCAAATACCAGGCCCACAACTAGTGGGGCACTTCTTAGTGAATTTGCTGTGATGAATTGGTTGGACAAACATTGAATCCCATTTGAATTGGTTTTGCTCATATAGACAAAGCCTTTAAGCTGAGGGAATAAAGCAGGCAAGCAAAAAAGGGATAAGAACCAGCAAAAGCTTCATTGAATGAGTTAAGCATGCATGCTTTTACACCTAACATAGTTAGTGCATTAGTTAGGTCTACCCAGCTGCAACAGAATCATGCATCACTAGAGTATCCAGGAGAGCTAACATTTCTGGTTTTATAAAGATGACTTGTAAAACTACATGTAAAACAACTTATGAAGCTACCACATAAAATGGTGACCCTTAGATGAACCCAAATGGATATTTTGGTCACAACCAGTTCTGTTGCCTTTATGAAGATCCACTCATCACATAGGAGAAAGGCACTGATTAATTCCAGCGAGCGACATATTCATGGTTGTCCTAATTTTTCAAAGTTAGGAAATAGTTTTCTCATAAAAATATTCTTTATTTTTTATTAGAGTGAGGCATTTTATCACAATAAATGTGAAAATAAATGTAATCTGCATGCAAAAGTCTAGAAGTGCATTGGAATCACACTGGAAAATTTTCAGTGGTCACATTTAACTCATATTTTTATGTGCTTTTGCACTCCAGTGAGACTCTATATTGATTTGTTTCATCTGTTCTCTTACTACTGAATATTTTCAAATATTTTTTAAGATGTAAGCAATTGTGATAATCATGTAAATCACGAATTATAAGTCATGTTCTGATTTTCATACTTAAGTGGTCTCTAAGATTAACATCAAAATTTAAAGGATAAAAAAATGTTGTCTTGAATACCTTCAAAATTTTGATAGGTTACAATTATTGTACCTGTGGCTTTTACAAACAGCAAAGTGGTGAAATTACAAAAATACCTCATGGCATTGTACACTTTTAAAAGGTAAATTACATTCACATTTATGCATTTTTAGAATATGCCTGACATACAAATGTGTATTCTTTTTACAGCTACACGTATTTGCTCACATCGTATATGTAAAATTATTAGTCCCTATGTAACCAGAGTTATTGGGTTTTCAAAGCCATATTAAGTATTTTTTCTCAAAAAACTGCAAATTGCTTCCTTTGTCATAAAGTAAGAAGTGTCAAAACTTATTTATTTTATTTATATGAAGAGTATCATCACAGGAGCTCATCCCCACCTCATCCCCAGGGGTCACATATTAAGCAGTCATAGAAAGAAGTTTTCAGTTGACTGTACCTTGCATAGCAGCACTGTCATGAGGAGTCCCATTGTTTTCTATTTCAATATCTGGCATTCCAGTATCTGAAATAAATGATATGCAAGATTAAGGTACAATTAGGTGGTTCCCGATTCCATTTAAAGAGAAAACTCCAGTAAGCCAGTACTTTGGTCCTATAGATAACATAAGACCTTGGGTGGCATTTTTGTTTTTTGTATGTCTGTTTGTTTTTAATGGTAGGAGGGATGATTATAAACTGCAGCTGAATTTTATAATTGAGCATATATTTCTAGGTATATTGTAAATACCTCTATTTTTTTTTTATTCTTTAAAAATAAATCTTAGGAAAATAGTCTGTCCGTTAAAACCCCCTAAGACTATCAGGTTAACTTGCCCCCATCCTCATGGTATATTTTCCCTTTGTAAAATGTGATTGATGATATTATTTATGATATATATATATTCATATATATACACATATTTATATATGTACATATGTGTATATATATATAAATATGTGTGTATATATGTGTATATATGTGTGTATATATATATGTGTGTGTGTGTGTGTATATATGTGTATATATATGTGTGTATATATGTGTATATATATGTGTGTATATATGTGTGTATATATATGTGTGTATATATATGTGTATATATATATGTGTGTGTGTATATATAGTAAGTGCAAGTGAATACCAAAATACTCATTATGGTTTGTGGTCTTCATGTAGTACTGGCTCTAGGGACAAATGTTTTATGATTGTGCTGTTCAGGTAAAAGCTAGTAATTTTGATGTAAAAAGGTTCTGTTTGTGTGTGTACATATTTACTTGAACATTTACTTGAAATTGGGTCTGAGTGAGATGAAACAATGTTATGAGGCCTCAGAATTAAAAATGGAATCAGAAAAGTTTGGAATTAAGATCTTTCATAATTCAAGCATCTCCATTTACAGGATCTGCAGGGATTTACTTAGAACATGTTTTTTCAACCTGGTAGTCCTTAGGCATGGCAACACTGATGCAATCTGCATTGAAGGAACAAGCATTGTATAGCTAATCACAATACAGTTCACCAAACATCAGCATATTCTAACATGAATGGACCTAATCCACCTACATTTCAGGTGCAGGATGGTTATCAGCGTTATTGCTTCTACTGCAAAAGTCAGTAGGACTTCCTATTATTCCAAGGCTATTTGTATCTCCTGAACAGTGATTATTTTGACTGGATTTAATTCATGATTTAAAACACTTGGCCTCAAATTGATTTTTTAATCATTCCTGGACAAAATACGTCTGTGTTTCCCTCTCTCCCTTCCTTTCTTCCTGCCTTCCTCTTTTTTTTCCTTCTTCTATTTTTCTTCAATCAGTTTTGCTTTGTTTACCTTGAGTGTGAAAGTCCAAATCAGACATTACCTTTTAACATCCTCAGGCCACTGTCACTAGTGGTGGCTTGCTTAAGTGCCTGCTCCACTTGCTCCCGGCGCTTTGATTCAAATTCCAAGGCTTCCTGCAATTTTCTCTTGGTTTTTTTCTCCTTCTTCAGGCGCTTTTGCATGGTAGCTGAAATGTAAAAGGTAGTTTGCAAAGACTTGAGCAAAGAAATAGGGATGCCAGTTTTGATGAATTATAAGCCACAGATATAGGTATAGATACAGAGAGATATAGAAATATTTCACTTGACATATGATTAGCGTTCTTTTGGTACTATTTCTCATCAGGGTCATCTAAGGAGTGCTTTATTTACTGTATTTCAATCACACAACTGACTTCTTTCTATTTCCACATTTCCAGAGTGTATATTCTGTAATACACATGCATTTGTATGATGGTGGTAGTGGTGGTGGAGAATTGTCTTCTACTTTGACTCTCTATATGCATTTAATGATTCTTTAAACATTTTGTAATTCTCTTAAGAAAAATATTCTTATTATTCATCAGGTTACTGATTACTATTCATATTTCAAAATGCAAAAATAATCCTGAAAATATCTATTAGGTTGCAAAATACAGTCTTTAAAACTGAAAATGGCAAGTGTCCATTCATCTGAAATGTTACCAGTTCTAAAGGCAAATATCTGTCTGTTTAGTGTACATATCATCAGTCTCTCTCTCTCTCTCTCTGCCTCTCTCTTGCTCTTTCTCTGTATGTGCATATACAGTCAAAGGCTGCATAATGAGATTTCAGTCAATGATGGACCGCATATACAATGGTGGTTCCATAAGATTATAACGGAGCTGGAAATTCCTATCACCTAGTGACACTGTAGTCATCCTAATGTCCTAGTGCAATGCATTACTAGTGGGTATGTGGTGATGCTGGTGCAAATAAATCTACTGTGCTGCCAGTCATAAAAATAAACTTTCAAGTAAGAAAAACACTTTTATCTCAATTTTATAGATGAAGAACCTGAGTCCTTGACAGGTCAAGAAATTTACCCAAGATAACATAGCTACTAGTTTTCAAAGCCTGAAGACCAAAGATCACATAGGTAGTTGTTTCAAAGTCGAAGGACCATATAGTTGGCCAGGGGACCAAGGTAAGTGACCTCCAAGGTTTCATGTAGCTATGTTGTTGTTATTATTATTATTATTACTATTATTATTATTATTATTTGAGACGGAGTCTCCCTCTGTCGCCCAGGCTGGAGTGCAGTGGCACAATCTTGGCTTACTGCAACCTCCACCTCCCACGTTCACGCCATTCTCCTGCCTCAGCCTCCCGAGTAGTTGGGACTACAGGCGCCCGCCACCACGCCCAGCTAATTTTTTTTTTTTTTTTTTTTTTTTTTTTTGTATTTTTAGTAGAGATGGGGTTTCTCCGTGTTAGCCAGGAGGGTCTCAATCTCCTGACCTCGTGATCCTCCCGCCTCAGCCTCCAAGATATCTTGGAGAATATTTCTATTAGAACTGAAAATACCCCCAACATAATATTCACTCTGTAATTGAACTTGTAAAACTTACTTCTGCTTTGAAGCTCAACTGCAAGTTGTCTTTCAAGGTTTTCTCTAATTTCTCTCTCTCTGTAGAGCTCCAGTCGCAGCTCCTTCTTTTCTTGTTGAATCTGCTTCTCCTGGATGCGAGCATTATCCAAAGCAACTTTCAGCAGACCCTGTCAAGGTACAGGAAATGACATGCAGTTCATCTTATCTGTTTTAATTTATCAAATATAAAATAATATATGTAGGTGCTAATGTCTTGTATTACATTTATTTTGTTTATAGAAATATTGTTGACCTGAATGTTGGTCAACAGAGTCTCCACGGAGGACAGACTATCGGCAAAAATGAATGGTCCAGGGAATCCAGTGGGCAATGCCTGCCCAGGAGTCAGCTGTATCTTGTCCAAGGGTGACTTCATTATTGGAATTTGAACTGGTACCTCTTCTGCAAAAACAAAATTAGTATCAGAAGGTTCACAGATTAAGAGCTCAAAAGTCTCACTAAGCCACCTCTACTAAGCATCTATAAAGATTTTGTTTCTAAAACTAAATGGCTGACATTCTCATAATTAGAAGTCATATTTATTCTCCAGCTGCCTCTAATTTCAAAAAATAAATATTTCAGTAAAGAACTTGTGAAACTGAAACAATGCTTATGGCTAAAAAGTTATAAAATCTGGAGAAAAAATTTAAGATACATACAACTGACATATGTGCTTATGAATATCTATAAATTAAATATTCAGATCACTTCCTGGAAAAACGTAAGCAACATTTTATTTTTCCTCTATAAATCTATTAATGTATCAATCAATTTATTTATCTTGATTATTTTAACAGCTTTATCGAAACAATTTACCTACAATAAAATTCACCTATTTTAAGTATACACTTCATTTTTAGTAAATTTCTAGAGTTGTCTAATCATTACCACAAATCTATTTTAGAACATCTTAATTTCCCCTATAAAGACTCCTCATGTCCATTTACAGTTAATCTTCTTTCCCACCTCAGCGCCTAAAAACCATTAATCTGCCTTATCTCCAAAGGTTTGCCTTTTCTGAATGTTTCATATAAATAGAATCCTACGATACATGGTTTTTTGTGTCTGGCTTCTTTCTCTTAGCATGCTTTTTAAGCTTATCCATGTTGTGGCAGGTATCGGTAGTTTATTTGTATTGCTGAGTAGTATTTTGTTTCATGAATATACTAGCTTGCATTTAAACATTTTCTAGTTGATGACTATTTGGATTGTTTCCAGTGTTACTTTTTATTTCATGGAATATCCCTTATCAGAAAATAACACGTATGACATAAAATCACAAGTTACATCTATTCTCCTCTTTTATTTTTATGTCGTATTCTTCAATATTCTCATTACTCAATAAAGAGCTATGAGTAGAATTTTTGTTTATAAATATGTTTTATATTTGCTTCAAACAGATATACTTAATTATAAAGGGAATCCCCTCCTACTTTGAGAACCCTGAATACTTGGTTATTCTAGCTGACAATCTTTCATATAACCTGTACGAATTAGATAATTTTTCTTCTGTAACTACATATGTAAAAAGAAACTGCCACGGAGAGGTAATCTTGGGATGTTAACGAAAGAAATTCAGTTACTCTTAGTTGAGTTCATCAGCAGTGCATGATGGGGTGAATCATAGCACCTCAAACAGTTACGCTGCTCACTGGAGTATCTTAATTTCAGCAAGAGAGCACAGGCAAAGTTTAAAAAGTATGCATCTCTCTTGTCAGAAAAAAAATTCAGTGACTCCATATATTCTAATGAGACTCACTCAAGAATAAAGACTTGGCTTAAATCTAGACATAACCAATTTCACATGGTTTGGAAACAAAAAAAAAGTCTATTGGTTCTGGTTCCTATAGGTATAGAATATGGATTTGTGATATATTAAGACTTCATTTTTTTCTGTTGCAAGCAGCCTACATATGCAGTGTGCAGAGTCTTGAGCCCTATTAATTTAACAGTTACCTTTTGCTGTGGAATTTCTTGTGTGGCAAGTTGTGCCATTCATTTGTGGGAAACTTCAGTGAGATTACTTAGTACTATCTCTGAATAAAAGGCTCTTACTATGTATCACCTTTACATTTTTTATTTTTCCAAACCAATAGCAATTTAAAAAATGCTATATGATTATATTAGAGTCAACAGTTTCACACTGTTTGAATCCAAATATTAAAAACAGCATTTGTTTATTGACCTTAAACAATTCAATAAAATGCATGAACTATACCATTAATTTTCTTTAGCACAGAAAGCTATGAGAATAACTTACCAGGAATTATTTTTTAGTAAAGCTTTGAAAACAATATTTTGTTCACAGACGCAAATGTTTTCTACAACTCACTTGTAATTTATTTTCATACTCTAGTTTATGTAACTCTGACTATTTAAAATTAACCCTAAACTCTTTCAAGACATTTGCCTCTCTACTTTCTTTTTATAAAGTCAGTGATAGGTTTAGAAGAGGTAAATTATTCCAGAGAGAATCAGCACATTATCACAAACTCTGTGACCTTATTCAGCTACATGGTTTCTTTTGAAGTATTATCTTATAAAAACACTACTAAAACATGTCTTAGGCCACAGATCTAAGGTTTCTAAGGTACATTTCTCAACAGTTAACCACAGTGTTATGCTACAATTGCATTGTTTGATGTCTATATTTAAGTAGTATTTTTTCCTTCTCCACATGAATGCATTAAGTGGATGGAATGACTTTATAATGATGATATATCAATATTTATAATAGCTGGAAAGGTTCTGTACTTTTATACTGATGTTTATGAATCTTAAATTATTAATTTATGTGGCCTGGAAAAGCTACTATTATAAAATGAAGTGCTACAAAGTTATAACATTAACTTCCTGCTGATTCAGAGACAATATAATCATTTCCCTGAATAAATATTTTGTGTCAAGAACAGAGTTCTTAAAATAATGGATTCATTGTTACATATCACCTACACATATGTATAACCTCAGTGGTGAGACTCTGAGGGTTACTTTACAAACAAGATAGCTGAAAAGGAAAGCAATACATTCAGTATGCATAAAACAAAATTATAACTACATTAAATTTGTTAGAAGTCTTCTATTTGAAGATGAAAAAAATGACATTAAATTGGCTGAAAGGAAAATTACTATTGATGATGAAGACAGGTTGCATGGTCTATGGTTTATAATGTTGCTGTACAGTAAATTGGAGTTTCAAAATAGTATTACTCTTCTTTAAAGAGATAGACACAGCTGAATTAGGTGTTGCTTGCTGCAGTGAGGATCAAATACAAAAAGAATCATATTTCATCAGACCTAGTCAACACCAGGAAAATAAATAGAAATATAAGAGGTATGCAGGCAATGATTCATTTTGATAATCTGGCCCAAGAGAGACACATAGAGACAGCACACGGATCTAAGCTTCTATCAAAAGACAAATAGGACACAGAGGGTGGGAACTGGGATGACAGTGTAGCAGAGGTCACATCGATTTTCAGCAGCAGTTTTAACATGGATGAGATAACCCTGGACTCTATTTGGCCCATTGTTCATATCCTACCTGTCCCACAAGCAATAAATTCCCTAGTCCTAGAAAAAGGGCCATAAAGAAAAAGGATTCTACTTATGACTTCTTATGATTAAGTTTCTGTGCTAACCAAACATGCTTTTCAGACCAAGGTCACATTGCATGTTAAGGTCCATAATAGCCCAAAAGTAGTAGAAGTGTATTATGTTTTAGTGTATGCAAGAGGAAACTGTCAAACCATACATCAGATTTCTTTTTCCTATTTAACTCGTTTGCTACAAAAATGAATGGTAAATGAATTGGAAATCAATTTCAATCTTGTAATATATTTTTACATCTGAACAGCATCTGAATTTTGCTCAGAATTTAAATAAGTGCACTGTTATGTAGTCGTTTACTAGATAGGGTTGAAAAATCCTAATTGGCAATAAAATTTAAAATGGGCAAGTTCTAGAAACATAGGCTATTGGTTAAATAAGAGCATCTCTTATTGAACCCAGGAAAAAGGATTTCGATTTTTTTTATTTAAAAAGCTGGTATTCAAAATGTAAATAGTAAAACCTTTATCAGCACATAGAACATAATAGTATAAACTACAAAGTAAGGATAGGAGAACTGCTATCTAGTCAAGGACATGAGTGATCTCTTCACTTATTAAAGCAAAGTGGAAACCACTTTTATTAAGCCGTTTGTTAAACCTGCCACACTTTGTAATAGCACTTGGGTATCCACTTAGAGAATAAGCTCTTCATTTTAATTTATTTCGTAGAGCCCAGATGAATAGATATAAAAGTTGACAAGAATTTTTGTAGGAAAAAAAGATAAATATATAGTGAATACTCAAAATAGAAAAATCACCCAGAAAATTAAGTCCAGGCTGCTAGAGGCTCTCTATATGATTCTAGTGCTTATTTTCCCATTTTCCATGGAGTGTCTCTCCTCTGGGCTTTAAGGATTGTGATACAGGAATATAAACTTAACACAGCTGACTAACCCAGCAGTAGAAAAATGTAGCTACCTACCAGGTCATCAGTTTTATTTGTTATCAAGTAAATTATACTTTATTATTTTATTTGAGAACTTTTCCCTAAATACAATTGTCCCAAGTGACTCTTTTTTTTTCGCAATGTCATTATTATTACACTCGGGACAAGTGAGACACCTGCTTCCCTCTAACAAACTGAGGAACAATTACAACAATAAAATGACCAACTGCTGTGTAATGTGACTTGCGTGAATATAAGGAAGTGTACATAGCTTCAATGACTCCTCAAGTATTGCCATCATCAAATGTGGAAAAGAAAAGCTTGATCCCCAAATTGTTGTATTTATTTAAGGAGATGAAATAAAAATAACACAGATAAATGAAAACAGAAAACTAGTAGCAAAGGAATGAAGACGTACCAGCCTGAGAAAGTGACACAGATACTCTAAAACCAATTATGTTCATTTGCTGTGGATCCTTAGATTAGCAATTTCACATAACAGGCGCCTTTATAAATCATGTATTGGAATTCAGTCGTCTTTTAGACAAAATATTACTCCAATAACAAATATTATGTCCAGTAAAAGGTTTGGAAGAAATATGATACCCAGTTCTTGTCATTAAGTAGCGGATACATTATTTAGGAAAACAGTGGACACTTAAGCTTGAATCATGTTCATGCGGCATAGATTGTTATTTGCCTCTAGGAGTTCAAAGAAGAGATCACTGTACTTTGGATTGAACCCTTAATAATCTGTTCACTCTCTAGCTGAAAGGCATTCCCACTGTCCTTAGACTAAAGCCCCACAGAACTTCCCCGTGATATTAGGTGTTCTAACAAGAAAAGCTTCCTTGCTCAAATTAGTGTTGAGAAAACTGGCCTAAACAATATTTAACAATTTTTCCTTAAAGCTAGGATTGCTAGATACATTACAGGGTGCTCTGTGGAATTTGAATTTCAGATAAACAGCAAATCATTGTTTAATATAATTATGTCCAAAATATTCCATGAGACATATTTAGACTAAAAATTGATGTCTCATTTATCTGAAACTCATATTTCACAGGGCACAGTTTTCCTTTATTTCTAACTTGCTAAATCTTTTAGAGCAGAACATCTCAGACCCCATTTCACAAATCACTGCTAAAGAACTTACTCTTGTAACCAAATACCAACTGTATCCCAAAATCCTGTGGAATTTTTTTTAATAAATAAAATACGAATAGTAAATATTAACATATGTTATATGTCAAGAGAGGAAGCAGAGAGCATAATGAAGAGCAAAATACACTGGAGCCTGATTTCTTGGGTTTGAATCCCTGCTCTATGATTTGTAGAACCCTGGGAAAGTTGCTTAACCTTTCTATGCCTCATTTTATTTATCTATAAAGTTAGGATAATAGTAACACCTACCTCTTAGGGCTGTTATAAAGATTAATGAACTACTATTAGCAAAATTGATAGAATAATTTCTGACCCAAAGTAAATGCAGTATAAATGTTTGTTAAATAAATTAAATGGCAGTTGAAAATTTACAGCAGTGGAAGAGGAGTATATAGTCATATATTTGACAACCTAAGCATCTATTAACACCTCATGAAACACAATGTTTGGAAATATCCTTCTCTAGATAAAAACTGGATGAGCCCAGCTTCACCTTAAATTAGCCCACTTTTGCTTTCCAAGTCATTGAAGGCCTGAAGACACAGGTCAGTGGTTTTTAACCAGGAGCAATTTTGTTGCACCGAGGACATATGGCAATAGCTAGGGAAATGTTTGTCAAGACTAAGTACTGCTGACATCTAGTGGTAGAGGCCAGTGATGCTGCAAAACACCCACAAAGCACAGGAAAGCCCTTCACCCCCGACCACCGCTGGATTCCCAACAAAGAATTATCTGGCCAAATGTCAATACTGGTTGGGAAGCACTGTTCTTTCCTATTTTTCATATAGGAAAATCACAATGAAAGGACAGTTAACTAGATTTCCCCTTCTACAGGTTGAGGATCCCTTATTGGAAAATCTAAAATCTGAAACGCTTCAAAATGTAAAACTTTTTGAGCTCAGACATTAAGCCACAAGTGGAGTAATTCACACCTGACATAATGTGACAGATCACAGTCAAAATACAATAAAAATTTTGTTTCATGCACAAAGTTATTAAAAACATTTTATAAAACTACCTTCTGGCTAAGTTTATAAGGTGTATACGAAAAGTAAATTAAGTTCATGTTTAGACCTGAGTCCCATCCCCAACATATTTAATTATGTATGTGCAAGTACTGCAAAATCTGAAAAACCTCAAATTAAAAATTATATGGTTTGGACCTGTGTCACTACACAAATCTCACATCAAAAATCCTCAGTGTTGGAGATGAGGCCTGGTGTGAGGTGATTGGATTGTGGGAGTGGAGTTCTCAAGATAGTGAGTGAGTGATGTCTCATGAGATCTGGTTATTTAAAAGTGTATGACACCTCCTCATCTATCTCTTCCTCCTGCTCTGGTCATATAAGACATGCTTGCTTCCGCTTTGCCTTCTACCATGATTGAAAGTTCCCTGAGGCCTCCCCAGAAGCCAAGCAGGTGCCAGCATCATGATTCCTGTACAGCCTGTGAAACTGTGAGCCAATTAAACCTGTTTTCTTTATAAGTTACCCAGTCTCAAGTATTTCTTTATAGCAGTGCAAGAACAGACAAATGCAGAAAATTGGTACCAGAAGTGGGGTATTGCTATAAAGATACCTAAAATCATGGAAGCAGCTTTGGAACTAGATAACAGGAAGAGATTGGAGGAATATAGAAGGTCAGAAGAAGACAGGAAGATGAGGGAAGGTTTGGAACTTCCTAGAGACTTTTTAAATTGTTATGACTAAAATGCTTATAGTTACATGGACAATGAAGCCCAGACTGAGGAGGTCTCAGATGGAAATGAGAAACTTCTTGGAAACTGGAGGAAAGGTCACTTTTGCTATGCTTTAGCAAAGAGCCTTGCTGCATTGTGTGCCTGCTGTAGGGATCTGTGGAACTTTGAACTTGAGAGTGATGATTTAGAGTATTTGCCAGAAGAAATTTCTAAGAAGCAAAGTGTTCAAGATGTAGCCTGGCTGCTTATAACAGTGTATGCTTTTATGTGTGAGCAAACAAATGACCTGATACTGGAACTTATTTTGCAGCCTGGTCATGTGTAGGAAAAAAAAAAAGCCCATTTTCTGGTGAGGAATTCAAGTGGGCTGAAGAAATTTGCATAAGTAAAGAGGAGCTAAATGTTAATAGCCAAGACAATAGGGAAAATGCCTCAAAGGCATTTCAGGGAACTTCCTGGCAGCCCCTTCCATTACAGGCCTGGAGGCCTAGGAGGGAAAAAATGGTTTTGTGGACCAGGCCCAGGGCCACACAGCCCTGTGTAGCCTCAGAACACTGCTCCCTGCATCCCACGCACTCCACCTTCAGCCATGGCTAAAACGGACCCAGGTACAGCTTGGACTGATACTTCAGAGGAACAAGCTATAAGCCTTGGCTGCTTTCATGTGGTGTTAAGCCTGCAGGAGCACAGCGTGCAAGAGCTGAGGCTTGGGAGTCTGTGCCTAAATTTTAGAGAATGTGTGGAAAAGCCTGGTTCCCCAGGCAGAAGCCTGTGGCAGGGGTGGAGCCCTCATGGAGAACCTCTATGAGTGTAGAGCAGAAGGGAAATATGGAGTTAGAGTCCCCACACAGAGTCCCCACTGGGGCACTGCCTAGTAGTGGAGCTGTGACAGGGGGCCATCATCCTCCAGAACCCAGAATTATGGATTCACCAACAGGCTGCGCTATGAACCTAGAAAAGCCACAGGCAATCAACACTAGCCCTTGAGGGCAACCGTGGAGGTTGAATCCTGCAAAGCCACAGGGGCAGATCTGCCCAAGGCCTTGGGAGCCTATTGTACCAGTATTCCCTGGATGTGAGACATGAAGTCAAAGGATACTCTTTTGGAGCTTTAAGATTTAATGACTGCGCTGCTAGGTTTCAGACTTGCATGGGGCCTGTAGCCCATTTCTTCTGGATAATTTCTCCCTTTCAGAATGGGAGTATTTACCCGATGTCTATACCCTCATTGTTTTTTGGAAGTAACTAACTTGTTTTTGTTTTACAGGGTCATAGGCAGAAAGGACTAGCCTTGTCTCAGATAAGACTCTGGACTGCAGACTTTTGAGTTAATGATGGAATTAGTTAAGACTTTGGGGTACTGTTGGGAAGGCATGATTGTATTTTGAAATGTGAGAAGGGCATGTGATTTGGGAGGGCTCAGGGCAGAATGATATGGTTTGGATCTGTGTCCTTACCTACTTTTCATGTCAAATTGTCATCCCCAGTGTTGGAGATGCAGCCTGGTGGAAGGTGATTGGATCACTGGGAGAAAGTTCTCATGAATGGTCTAGCACCATCTCCTGGTGCGGTTCTCATGATGATAGTGAGTGAGTCAGTTCTCATGAGATCTGGTTATTTAAACATGTGTGCCAAGACAGGCTTGCTTCTCCTTTGCCTTCTGCCATGACTGAAAGTTTCCTGAGGCCACTTCAGAAGCTGAGCAGATGCCAGTATCATATTTCCTGTACAGCCTGAAGAACCATTATCCAGTTAAACCTCTTTGCTTTATAAATTACTCAGTTTCTGGTGTTTCGTTATAGCGATGCAAGAATGGACCAATAATGGAAACATGTGTGGTCTGAAGCATTCCAGATAAGGGATATTCAAACTGTAGAGAATATAATAAGCTTAATAAGAAAAAAAGTCAAATAAAAATTTAGAACTAACAAAATGCTTTACAAGGTGTGTTTTAGAGTGTTTATGCATTTCATTTGAGATTGCCACCCATATGATCTGCTCAAATGGTATCTTCTTTGTGAAACCTATACTGACCATCCTATTTAACTCTGCAATCTGCACCCCTATTTCTACCCCATTGAGACGATTTATTTGTTCTGTAAAATTAAGCACCATTTAATATACAATATAATATAATTATTTATTTTATTAAATATTTTATTCCAGTACAATTGAATCTTTTTGAGGGTAGTGACTTTTGTCTGATTTTTATTTGCTCACTGTTGTCTCCTCAGTATCTAGAATAGTCACCATCATGTGTCTATCTATAACATATGCAATGATATTTGATATGTAGACTGGTAACCTTAAAGCCCTGTAAGATTTCGAATCATCAGATTGATTCCACTATTTCTTTTTTATTCAAGAAGACAAGATTGTACAGGAATATATAATTTATGTATGTATTTATTTACAAATATGTGGTAGAATGAAGGAAGAAAGGGGATGGCTGTAAAGAGTTTCTGGTCAACTCTTAGTCTCTCCAATAAAATAAATGATTACTATAATCTACAAATATTGTGACAAATTGAAATTTTACAATTTCGAAAAATAGCTTGTATAGTTGTCACAGAATGTCTAGTGTAAATTTATTGAACTTGTCTACATAGCATAGTCTTCTGAGCAAAAAAATTTAAAGCATAAACCTTTCTCTCCCACACACATAGTTTCCCATCATCTCTGAGATGATCTATTATTCTATCAGAGATAAAGAAGACTTGACTGATTTTTTGGAGTAACTCTATATTTTATAGAGCCTAGAAATACAAAACTGCTGAGGTTCCAGAAACAGACTAGAATTTGATCTAAAATCTGCAAAGAAAAACAAGAACTTCTGATATAAACAAACAAAAAGCACCAAAGGCATGTACATGTCCCTTCTCCAGAAAACCAGCCTGGCTACCTCTGTGTAAAAGGCTGCACAAAAAATAACATTTTATGAGTGCCAAGTAACATTATAACAGTTTGCATCATAAATTGGCAAACAAGAGGCAGGATTGGGAATGGGGTAAGGTAGAAAGAAAGCTGCTGTTTTAAAGAGATGTGTTTGGGATAGATGGAGGAGGAAGGCGCCCATTTCCATAAATTAGATGACCCTTCCAGGTGATAATGTTTTGTCACTCTGGCTCATTTGTAAAATGGCTTTGTGCCTTCCCTCTGAAATCTGAGTATGCCAACCACCGTGGTCCCTCAGTGGCAGCTTTCAACCTGATGTGTCAAGTCATCCATGTTGCCCATATTCCCCAGGATTCTAATACAGGTTTGCTTTTAGTCTTACTGGGGGCTCAGGCATCTGGTTGGCCAAAGAGGCTGCAAAGCAGATTTCTCATTTTGCTTCCCTGCCAGGAGACATCCAGTCTTTTTTTTCAACCAAGAAAGAAACTTCTCTTCTTAATCTGGCACAGATCAGGAAGGGAAATTTACTGTTCTGACCTGGCAATTCAGGTGCCAAATTTAAAAATCACTGCTTTCATATTTGGTTAGTTAACTTATCTGACTGAGTAGAAAGAGTCAATGGAAGGTAGAAGGGAGCAGGTTATTCATCCAGCACTTTAGAGCATAGTTCTCAAACTTTATCATGCATAAGAATGCACTGAAAGTCTTTTAAATACACATTCCTTGCTTCCATAGTTTCTTACTCAGTAGGTATAGAGTAGAGCCTGGCAATTTGAATTTCTAATAAGTGCCCAATTAATGCTAAAGTTGCTGGTGTGGGAATCACAATTCAAAAAACCACTGGGCTATATAAAGGTTAATTTTTGCTACATTTACAAGATTTTAATATTGCTTCCTATCACAATATATTTTTTAACTAGTTATTTTTCACATTTCAAAAAATCGTTTCAAAAATGATACCTAATTTTAAGGATGCATCGCCAAAGCTTCAAGAAATCGAATAAAATTAAAGACATATATCAACCAGTTGGTTTTATAGATATAGAGGTTGTGAAAATCAATTTACACTGCAGAAAAACATGCATAATGGGCCAATTTGTAACACAGATTCAGGAAACAAAATAGTAAAAAACATGAGCCCATACAAATAAAAGGAAAATATTTTTCCAAGAATGAATTCTATGGATTATAAATTTACTTGTATCCAATAAAGGTATAAAGAAGATATTTTAGAGGATTAAGATTAAAAATTAAAGATAATTCAAAATCAGAATGACACTATCATGGAAAACAGTCTGTATAACAAAGAATTCACAGTTTGTCACCTCCTATAAAGTCTTTCATGAGGAACGTGCCCTTAATTACACAGATTTGACATTTTTATCAATATGCTCACTAATAACTGTGCAATTATACCTGTCTGTAATCTATGCATATTCACATTTTCATGTTACCACAGTACTAATGATAGACAGTTCTGTTTTCATTAGTCATCTCCTTCTCTTGTTCACACACATGCACGTATGTGCACATACCCACAATCACTGAGAATATATACTGATATTTCAGTCTTAGCTAAAATATGGAGGCAATGGGCTTGGTACAGTGGCATGAATCCGTAGTTTCAGCTATTCAGGATGCTGAGGTAGAAGGATCACTTGAGCCCAGGAGTTTGAGGCTGCAACGCACTATGATCATGCCTACGAATAGCCACTGCACTCCAGCTTGGGCAATGTAGTGGGACTCCACCTCTTCAAAAAATTTTTTAAAAAAATTGAGGCACTGAGCCATCACGTGTTTTATACAAAAATTAAGGGTTTTCCTAATAGATGAGTTTGAAACCATAATTTCAATACTGCTATAAACCTAGCTAACTCAAAAAATATATATTTAATTAACAAGGCAAAGCACTGCAATTTTCACATTTTTTTTTCTTGTCCTGTGTAATATAGACATTAAGATAATAAAAACTGTTGCGGCCAGGCACAGTGGCTCATGCCTGTAATCCCAGCACTTTGGGAGGCTGAGGTGGGCAGATCACTTGAGGTCAGGAGTTCAAGACCAGCCTGGCCAACATGGTGAAACCCCATTTCTACTAAAAATACAAAAATTAGCCATGCGCAGTGGCAGGTGCCTGTAATCCCAGCTACTCGGGAGGCTGAGGCAGGAGAATCGCTTGAACCCAGAAGGCGAAGGTTGCAGTGTGCCGATATCACACCACAGCACTCCAGGATGGGAAAGAAAGTGAGACTGCATCTCAAAAAACAAACAAACAAAGAAAGAAACAAACAAAAAAGCTGTTGCTTCTCGCCTGAAAATTTCTTATGTTTTATCAAAGAAGTTTGTATCTATTAGTAATGCTTAATTTAACAACCTTTACCAAAAGCACAATCCTAGTTTTAGATGCTGTCTATTGCTATGAAAATTCATACCATCTTATGGACACTCTTTTTCTGATAAAAATAATAACAAAATAATTCATAATATATATCCAAAGAGGCAAGGATGTGTAAATGCCAGCACTAGAACATGTGAATGTGCCATTTTGTTTTGTGTTTTAACACTGCCTCTTCCCCATCTTCATTTCTAGTTTGTGGGGACTCATTCAACTTTACTTTCTTCTATTTCAATAGTCTCACCTTACTTAATGACTTTTATCAGAAACACTTTTGAGTTCCTAGTTGTGCATTGTATTGTGGCATAAATCAAAATGGTATAAATTGAAAAGTGTGGTGGTGATTTTCTCTAATAACTATTAGACAAAGAGGAATATTTTCAAAAAAAATTTTCAATTAATTAGAAATCTTTCAAAAATGTATCATGCAGTTGAACGTAAATGATTATACAAAGGTTAATCATCTGATACGTCCCTTTCTGATTTTAACTTATTTCCTATGAGTCTACCTTCTTCTTATAGCACAATAAACATTACTGAATGTCTCTGTGTGTTGGGATGTTACACAGTGACCCTATTTGTAGAATATAAAGATCTACCTCAGAGCGTTTGTGGGAAGTTTAAAGGAAAAAACTCAAATGCAAAACACTTAGCACGGTACTGAGCATATAGTTGGCCCTCAAAAAGATGAGCTACATCTGAAGCTATTCTAGCCTTCTAGATCTGGAATGTTCAAGAAAAAGAAGTGCACTGAATATACATTGATTCCAGGATTTACCCAATAAATTCTTTAAAAAAATTTACTCTGGTAAACTGAGTGAAGAATTTACTTAATGTGTCATGAATTAATAAAGGTATTATAGCATTGTATTTTGTCTTCCTAATAACCAGACAAAAGAATAAACTTGTAATTCTGTAAGTGAACTCTCTCAGATTAGCTCTAAAGTAGTTTGAGCCTGAAGTCTTCAAACTACCGAAGTAGTCTGAATCGACGACCCACCCTGCTTCGGCTCTCCCTCCATGGGCAGCACCCACTGTCCAACCAGTCGGAATGAGATGAGCCAGGTACCTCAGCTGGAAATGCAGAAATCACCTGCCTTCTGCATTGATCTCCCTTGGAGCTGCAGACAGGAGCTGTTCCTATTCGGCCATCTTGCCAGCCACCGAGTCGCATTTCCCCCTCAAATTTAATTTAAGTTGTATATTTATTCCCATGCAGACTTGCAAGTTTAAGATAAGTGTACTTTATACTAAGAATATAGGAAAAGGGGGACAGTTTGGGGTCTGGCTGTTGGGAAGGGGTGGCTGCAAGATAGGCTGGGAAGATGCCAGTGGCAATGATGAAGGAAAGTGTCTCAGTTTCAAAAAGTTGTTGGATCAGTGTGAGAACCAAGAGTTCCAGGCTCTTGGAGGAACTGCTGCACCCCCAGTGTATGGTCAGCTTCTAGCTTTTTATTTGCTCCATAAAGACATGAATAATCCAAGATATCTTTGGGAAAGAGTACCATCTGCTATAAAATCTGCAAATTCTGAACTTGGGAGAATTTGCTCAATAGGAAAAAAATTCTGGCATAGAGATTTCTTCGGGATGTATACAACCCTCAATGCTTACCAGTAGCCTAAGACGTTCCAGTCAATTATGGAAGCACTTAGAGATACAACAAGGAGATGAGCCTTTGCCCTGCCCTCTCAAGCGTATAGCTCAATAATCGCTGATGATTTTGAAGCCTTTGTTGGATGTCCTGTAGAAGAGGCTGTGAAAGGTATATTAAAACAAGAATGGCAAGCTGACCCAACCATAAGAATGGTTATGCCCAGAAAGCCAATTGCAAGGGCCCTGGATGTTTCTTTTAACAAGTTTATTCCTTTGCCAGAGCCAATTCCAGTTCACCCATCCCCAGTGAAAAGCAGTTATCCAGACTGACGGGTTATGTGGCTTTCCTTGATAACTGATTTATCATCCTGAGTTTAAGATCCACCTTCAGAATCCTGTATATTGACAAATATAGAAATGTAAAGTTTTTATTTTCAATTTGTTGCATAGATGAAGCACCTCAGCATTTCTTACTGTGATAAAATATACATATAAAGTACAATGTTTTATGTACATTTTGTTCTTAAACATTATGCTGAATAGTTGTTGAAACAGTTCTCACTTTGTAATATTTAACAGTCTGGATGGAGCCTCTCATCACTACAGCAGTTAGTTTGTTTTTTAGTGACTTGTGAAATAAGATTTCCTGTTTCTTGTGGAACAGTGGTTGTCAACTGTCTTTTGTCTATGCAGATGCCCCAGCACACACCGCACTCTCATCTGTACCATTGTTGGATAGTGGTAATGATTCATTTGGAGTTTGAGGGCAATATCTGTATTGCTAGGGATTATGATTCACCCTCTTTGGAGACTATGCTCTCTTTTCTCCCCAACTTCTGAGATTCACTAATGTAAAATGCAGAAATATGTCTGAGGAACAAATAAACCATTTTTATACTAAACCAGTTTGTTAACTTTAGATGTTTTCCAATACTATGAGTACATCTATTGCTGGCAGTGGAGGGCTTGCCATGAAAATGTGACTTATTTAAGAAGTTCATGAGAAGCATTACGTTGTATTATCTCCTTTTATAAGATGGGAAAAGTTAAGTGTGGAACGCATTATATGGAGAAAGAAGCAATTAAGATATGTGATACACTTTGTACAACTATCCAATGGCCTACTGATTGCTTGCATTTATCCTTTGGGTCAAGTTCTGCCCTTTGCAGAAATACTAAACAAGTCTTTCATTCTCTGTGTGACACCCTTCTGAATATTTGAAGTTGCTGTTTTATATCTACAGGTTAAAACAACCCTTAGTTCATTTATTCTGCTTTTGTTCAATAAACATTTAAATGAAAGAAATATGAAAAATCTATCTTAATTTTTCCTGGCAAATTCGACCTTATTTTATTAATGCTAAAATTCCTTTACTTACTATTGTTATAAATATTTATGGATCCATACGGAATGGCAAATGTTGAAGCGAAGACACTACAGACATGTTTCACTTTTGCTAATAGCCCTAGTACTCGAGAATTTTTTTCTCATTTTTCTATCATAAGTGCTTTAGTTTGAAAGAAGAATGTTAAGTGTTTACCGAATATAAAACTATGTCTATGCTGAGGCTGGGTTTATGCAGACAGTAAGAGTGTGATGCTTTTAGTAGCCTGCAAATATAAATATATATTATATATATACTTATGTATGTAAAATAAATATTTATTAAACATCTTTAACATCTGTCCAAGCTTGAAATGTAAAGAGAAATATAGTCAGTTCTCAACTTCCAGTGACATTTTAGTCACTATTATTTTTTCCTCTTTTCTTTCCCAATTGGATTCTATCCTTATACACACAGTAGTTGCCCCTTATCTGTGATTTCATTTTCCAAAGATTTCTGTTACTCTTAGTAAATGGCAATCAGACAACAGGGGAGTACAGTACAATAAAATGTTTTGAGAGAAAGAGAGAACACATTCATATAACATTTACACAGTATATTAGTATAGTTGTTCTATATTTCCATCAGTTATTGTTGTCAATTTATTACTATGCCTTATTTATAAATTGAACTTTAACACAGGTATGTATGTATAGAAAAAAAAACAATATGTATAGGGTTCAGTACTCTTCACTGTTGTAGGCATCTACCAGACGTCTTGGAACATATCCCCCGCAAATAAGGTGTGACTATTGTACTCAGAGCCAATGATACTTCTTTAGGAGAAACACTATTTTTAAGATATACTTCACATGAAGCGCTACAAAATTCAACGATTAGTATTAAATGCAGATGTTTAACATTTTCTGTTTTTATGAATGTGTAAATATTATGAACTCAATAACCAGAGAAATTCTGCAACATGAAGAAAGGAAAATAAAGAGAAAATTAATATGTAAGATCTTTCAATACTAATATCTTGTAATCAGACTTAAACAAAGCACCCAAAATTTCTGCCCTAAATTCCAATTCTATGAAATTGGTATATTTTGTGAGTCATTTATTTGGATAAAGTGCTTTAAAAATCAACATTATAACATTTGAGTCCCATGAAGTTATTTTCAGTTTAGTATTGAGAGGTGAAGCCAGCTGGACTTCCTGGGTCAAGTGGGAACTTGGAGAACTTTCCTGTCTAGCTAAAGGATTGTAAACACACCAACCAGTGCTCTGTGTCTAGCTAAAGGTTTGTAAATGCACCAATCAGCACTCTGTAAAAACGCACCAATCAGCACTCTGTGTCTAGCTAAAGGTTTGTAAACGCACCAATCAGCACTCTGTAAAAACGCACCAATCAGCACTCTGTTTCTAGCTAAAGGTTTGTAAACGTACCAATCAGCACTCTGTAAAATGGACCCATCAGCAGGATGTGGGCAGGGCCAAATAAGGGAATAAAAGCCGGCCACCCAAGACAGCAGCCGCAACCCGCTCAGGTCCCCCTCAACACTGTGGAAGCTTTGTTCTTTGGCTCTTCACAATAAATCTTGCTGCTGCTCACTCTTTGGGTCCGCACTACCTTTATGAGCTCTAACACTCACTGAAAAGGTCTGTGGCTTCACTCCTGAAGTCAGCGAGACCACAAACCTACCGGGAGGAACAAACAACTCCAGACGTGCCACCTTTAAGAGCTGTAACACTCCCTGCGAAGGTCTGCGGCTTCACTCCTGAAGTCAGTGAGACCATGAACTCACCAGAAGGAAGAAACTCCGGACACATCTGAACATCTGAAGGAACAAACTCCGGACACACCATCTTTAAGAACTGTAACACTCACTGCGAGGGTCCGCGGCTTCATTCTTGAAGTCAGCAAGACCAAGAACCCACTGGAAGGAATAAATTCCAGACACAGTATCATATGTTAGCCATTTCTGCATTTGTTCTGCATCTGCCTTCATGTTTGCTTTGGATAACCTTAAGGAACATGCGGCCGGGCGCAGTGGCTGACGCCTGTAATCCCAGCACTTTGGGAGGCCAAGGCAGGTGGATCATGAGGTCAGGAGATCGACACCATCCTGGCTAACATGGTAAAACCCCGTTTCTACTAAAAATACAAAAAATTAGCCGGGCGTGGTGGCACGTGCCTGTAGTCCCGGTTACTCGGGAGGCTGAGGCAGAAGAACGACATGAACCCAGGAGACGGAGCTTGCAGTGAGTGGAGATAGCGCCACTACACTCCAGCCTGGGCGACAGAGCGAAGATTCTGTCTCAAAAAAAAGAACATACTTCCATCACCTGAACAGCTATATCTACTCACTTCACTTAGAGATTTTAACTTTCTTAATTCTATTTGATCACTAGGGAAGATCACTTTGCTCACTGCCTTTGTGTCCATTGTCACCTCTCCCCCATTATTCATTTGCGACAGAGCAAAGATTCCGTCTCAAAAAAAAAAAAAAGAACATGCTTCCGTCGCCTGAAAAGCTATATCTACTCACTTCACTTAGAGATTTTAACTTTCTTAATTCTATTTGATCACTAGAGAAGATCACTTTGCTCACTGCCTTTCTGTCCATTGTCACCTCTCCTCCATTATTCATTTCCCATTAGGCATTTTTCCAGTGTGAATGGCTAAATACTGTATTTTTAACATGGCATTGAAATTACTTCCTCTTCTTGGCTAATGACAAGATATTTGATCTTATCGCCAGTTAAAATACCTATATTAACAGATGGTGAAGTGCATCATAGTCAGCCTATGATTCTCAACCACCATCAACATCCCAATTTCTCAGGAGACTTTACTAATAATCCGTATAACCATCTAACCTTACCTACCACTGTCTCTGACAGTTGGCATATTTTAAAAAATTTTGAGGGTGAAAAGCAATACAATATGCTATTCAAGTTTGAACACTGATGTGTCTTGCTTTATTGCCACTGCTACACGTTTCCAGAAGATACTTTCTCATCTAGTTACTTACAACATGTGTTGTCTTGCCCCATTTGCCTAGAAAATTGACTCACTGGTTAGCAAAATTCTATTATTGATACCTTGTAGCTTTTTAAACATTGTCAACCCAAACCTTTGAAGCATATGGGGGTTGCATTTTCAGGTCCCAGGTAATTATTTCTTATTTGCTTTTCAATGGAATAATACATGCTGTAAAGGAAAACTTTACCATTATGTTTTTCCGTGCTTAGACTTCACAAATGTTATATCCCATATCAGCACCGAGGCCAAAAACTGTAACACAATAGTGGTAGTATCTCTACAGATATAAAATACTCCTACTAAAATTAAGATGTAAAATAAGAACAATTACTTAGGTCTCCTGTAATAAAAGAATGGTATTAAAACTGTATTACTCATAATATTACTGACATTCCCATTAGTACTGTGGCATACGCTTTCAAAGCTGTATACCCTGTTCAAATGGCGTGGTGTCTTTTTGCAATACTGTTTGTGTCCAAGCAGATACAAGGTTTATAGAGAATGCATGTAGGGAGCCATAAAACTGGTGGTAAACATATTTCTCCATGGTATTTTAGTACTTGGAAAAATTCAATCACAGGGAAATGTTTTGTTGTAAATATCTTAAAAGCCTTATACAGGCAATGGCTTCCCATAGCACCTATTTAAATAATTTTAAGAGTGAGAATAGGTCTTCTTATATACCAAAGCCCACATTCTTTAAATTTCTTTCATTTTTACATGTCTTGCTTTTGAAATTTAAAAAAGATTTAAGTACAATGCACTTTGTGTGCTAGTATGACAATGAAAAATCAGGCTTCCAACTTGCAGTGTTACCATGTTTTCCAAAATGAATCCAGGAAATACATTTTCACTTCAGCATAGGTTTTACTCTTTCTGTACAAGGTATCATTTGATGACTATAATTTGGCAAATAAAAATGACATGTTACATGCTCAATGTGCTTTACACGTTTGTGTAAGTTTTCAATGAGCCAGAGTAGCAAAAAAAGCCCTCAAAGTAGAGAACATCAGAGTTTAAATTAGAAGCAAAAACAGTTTAATGATAAATTCAGAATTTTTGGAATTGAAATTTGGAAATTTTTTTTCTGTTTTTATGATCTTTCTTGCTATTACACTTTGCCTTCTAGTCAGTCCTCAGAAATTTTATTTATGTTTGTGAATGGGAACCGTGTGTGATGTGTGTGTATTCTCTCCCTACCCTTCAAGATAGAGTAAAATGGCACTTCCCACATCCTTCCTTTATCCCAAAGAGTGTATTCTCTTATATGTATCTCAATAATCAATTTTATTAACTAGTACCTTTCTTCAAAATGTACTAGCAAACAATCCACAGAATAAAGACACTACACCTATTGAATGGGAGAAAATATTTGAAAACCATTCATCCCACAAGGGTCTAATGTTCAGAATATACAAGGAACTCAAACAACTCAATAGCAAAAAAACCCCAAAAAACCAAAAACCTAATAATCCCATTATAAAGTGGGCAAAAGACATGAATAAACATGTCTCAAAAGAAGACATACAAATGGCCAATGGGTAGATAAAAAAGGCTCCACATCACTAATTATCAGGAAAATGCAAATTAAATCCACAATGAGATGTCATCTTAGAATGGCTACTGTTAAAAAGAAAAAAAAATAACAGATGCTGGAGAAGATGTGGAGAAAAGGGAACTGATACAAAGTTGGTAGGAATGTAAATTAGTACAGTCACTATGAAAAACAGAATGGAGATTTCTTGAAAAACTAAAAATAGAACTACCATGTGATCCAAGAATCCTACTACTGGATATTTTTCTAAAGGAAAAGAAATCAGTATATCAAAGGAATATCAGAACTCTCATGGGTTTGTAGCATTATTCACAATAGCAAAGATATGGAATAAACCTAAGTGTCCATCAAGGGATGAATGGATAAAGAAAATGCGGTATATATACACAATAGAATACTACTTGGCCATAAAATAGAATGAAATCCTGTCATTTGCAGCAACATAGATTGAATAGGAGGTCCTTATGTTAAGTGAAATAAGCTGGGTACTGAAAGACAAATATTATATGCTATCATCCATACGTGGGAGCTAAAAAACATCTCATGGTGGTAGAGAGTAGAATGATAGTTATCAGAGGCTGGGAAAGGTATGTGTGTTGGGGGAAGGAGTTGAAGAGGTTAGTTAATGGGTACAATAATATAATTAAATAGAAGGAATAAGTTCTAATGTTTGATAGCAGCATAGGATGACTATAGTTAACAACAATATATTATATATTTCAAAGTAGCTAGAAGAGAGCACTTGAAATGTTCCCAACACATAGAAATGGCAAATGCCAGAGGTGATGAATACCCTAAATACACTGACATGATCATTTCACATTCTATGCTTGTGACAAAATACTGCATATCTTGCATAAAATATACAAATATTATATATCAATAAATTTTACTGGCAGTTTCCAATTGTTTTGCAAAAAGAATAAAGTTATAATAAGGAAATATAAAACCTCCACCTGTTATCTAGCTGCCTCTTTTTAAGATTATGTAACATGCCTGCCAAAATATTGAAGCCTAAACAAGAATCATTCCTCCCTGCCTCTTAAAGATGTCCACACTTTTGAAGAAAGCAAAGATATAGTACAAAAACCTTTAACTTTGAAATCCTATGCAGTATAAATTTTCTGACCACACATATAGAATCTCATACTACCTACTAAAATACGTTCTACAAATGTTATTTATATGCTTTATCAGTAATCAAATAATCTGTAAAACAAACCCCCATAACACAAGTTTATCTATGTAACAAACCTTTACTTGTACCCCTGAACTTAATATAAAAGTAAAAAAACTTCACATGTTAACATCTTAAATCTCTAGTTAGACTTAAATTATTTGAGAGTGGGGACTATGACCTACTTATTCTTTTTCCTCTGCAGAGGCTATCATTTTGCTTTATACACAGTAGACAGTCAATAAATATCTGTTTTCTAAATTACATATGACAGAAAGTCATATGAACATTAGAAATAAGCTAGAGCTTCTTAGAGAGCACATATTAAGGCTTAGAATACAAAAGCCTAAGGGAAATAGATTCCTAGACTGAATTCCTAGAAACTTCCCATGATCCTTAATTTAAGGAAAGAGCACTCAACAGCTTAACATTCATTCTGTTGAATGTGGCTGAAGTGGGATTGTTCAATATTGTAAACATGTCTAGTGGTCAGAAAGCCAGTAATTAGGAGAGGATTTGAGGTATTGATTCACTGCTTATCAAATGAATATTCCCTAAATTCAAAATGAATGGGTTTATATAAGTGGAAAAGAAGTGTTGTATGATTCTTCTAGCATTACTGGAGATCATTTCTTTAAGTAGTGTTCTATGCTTAGTGTGAACTAGGTTCTTACTCTCTGAGAGTTAATTACCAAATTGTTTTATGTCCTTAGTAACAACATACTACAGCTGACCCTTGAACAATATGGGTTTGAACTGTGCAGGTCCACTTACACAAATTTTCTTCTACCACTGCCACCCCTGAGACAACAAGACTAACCAGTCCTCTTCCTCCTTCTCAGCCTACTCAACATGGAGACAGTAAGGTTGAAGACCTTTATGATTATATACTTCCATTTAATAAATAGAAAATATATCCTCTGTTCCTTATAATTTGCTTAATAAATTTTCTTTTTTCTAGCTTACTGTATTGTAAGAATACAGTATATAATACATGTAACATACAATATGTGTTAATTGACAATTTATATTATCAATAAAGTTTCCAGTCAACAGAGGGCTATTAGTAGTTTTAAGTTTTTGAAGAGTCAAAAGTTATACATGTGGCCAGGCATGGTGGCTCATGTCTGTAATCCAAGCACTTTGGGAGGCTGAGGCAGGAGGATCGCTTTTGGCCATGAGTTCTAGACCAGGCTGGGTAACATAGCAAGACCCTGTCTCTACATTTTTAAAATTATCCAGCCATAGTGGTACACATCAGTAGTCCCAGCTACTTGGGAGGCTAAGGTGGAAGATTCCTTGAGCCCAGGAGGTTGAGGCGGCAGTGAGATATGATTGCATCACTGTACTCCAGCCTGGCAACAGAGCAAGACGCTGTTGCTTAAAACAAACAAACAAACAAACAAAGAGTTATATGTGAATTTTTGACTGGAGGCAGGTGGTGGTTACTGCCCCAACTTCTGCATTGTTCAAGAGTCAATGGTATTTACAATGTAAAGTGGATTTATTCTATTTAAGTCATAATATGTAGAAAAACAGAATTTTAAATTTGTGGATTCTAATCTCTTGTGTACCTGTTCTTTATTACATACAACAAATATAATTTAATACTGAATGCTGTACTTTCAAAAAAGACTAGCCATAGCTGTATACAACTTGAGCTGTGTCTATGCATACAACTAATTGACCCTTATTGTTGAATCATTTGGGTGTAAAAACATTTAGTAAATTCAAACAAAAAGAAACCAAATCAATTATCTTGCAAAGTTGACATCTTTTCAGATTGAATTGATTGTCCAATTCAATTTTAATGACAAATCTCTGTGTGTGCATACATGTATATGATAGTCAAGTGCATATAAAACGTAAAGCTACTCTCTCCATTTCTACCAAGAAACACAGTACACATGTGAAATATTTTTCTAGGCAAAATAAAATAATTTCCATAGTACTGAAGTATTATCCAAAATTGAATTACAACCAAGAAATTCAATTATTCATTGTAATTTTCCTTTGGTTAATTCCATTCCTCCACCTTTGTCAAAATGTACATCACTAGGGAAATAGGTGACATCTATTTCTATTGCCTTGACAAAAAGGTAGTTTTATGAGTCCTTTTGGCATCATATTTTATATGCAAAAATGTTACCTCTATGCTGCAGCGTCTCCATACACAGAAAATGCATTTACACACAAATGTATAGTATTTAACTACATTTTATCTTCTTATCTCCCTTCAGTGTTATGCACATGGCCATATCTTATACTTTGCTCAAATTCATTTATTAGAACCAAGATAGAGCTATATGCTGTTATCTAGGGCTTAAAAGATGTCAGACTCCTTTTCACACCTTTTGAATAAACACAATGATTTAGAACATTTTCACTGAAAATAATTAAAAGACAGGGATATGTTTTATAAATTGTATAGAGCATTTGAAACAGACTCCATCTATGGTTTTTGGAATTTTTTAAAAAACTATTGATACCAGATGCAACCTTTTGGGTTTTAATGGTTTCAAGAGGTTGTTGAAACCTAAAAGTTAGGGTAAATGTATTTGTGTTAGCCATGCAGACTAAACACTATCCAAATATTCAATCATCCTTTAAAGATCTAACCTAAGATTGAATACCTGATGCTGTAAAGCCACACAAAAATTCCATCAGAGACACGGGTGATTCCCTTCTTTCACAAGGAAGATAAAATTACCTCATGGGAGCTGCTGTCCTTTTCCATTACTGAAACCACAAAGAAGCCTCTACAATTTAACCATTTGTAATAACAAATCACAACTTTGTTCTTATTTCATGAATCAGTAATCATAGTTACACAATTTTTACATTCATAGTAAAATGGTCTAAAGTAATATAAATTGAGAATAAAGGTTTGTCTGAGGGGGAAAAAAACCTCTTAAGATGCAGACATATGGATTTTAAAAATACCTCTTGAATTCTCAAAAAGTGGAAAGCTAACCGTATAAGTAAGGACAAATCAGGAGAAAGTGTACTTAGATGTACCTTAGGAGTAGAGCCAGCCTATTTAAAACAAACAAATACCTTCTAAATATTCTTAGAGCCCCATTCAACTTTAAATTTAAGTTGGTATTTTATGAAGGAGGTTAAAAAAAAGAGAAACTTAAAGTGAGTTTCCAGTGACTTAAATGTGTCTTCTATGTAATGTGAATATAAATAAGGTTTCGTTTCCTGGCTGATAGTTTCTGAGCAGTTGTTTTCCTCTCTACTCTGCAATTCAGCCATTGGTGTGAGAAAAATCTCCATTCAGTAACAATAAGGGAAAGGGGAAATCCTCATTAGATTGAAGTGTGGGTATTATGAGTCAAAATAAAAGAAATCATAATGGAGAAGAAAAAGTGGGAAAGTGGTATGATTACAAATAATGTTTTGCATATCATTGCAGTCCAATGATTGTGAAAAGACATGCAACATGTAGAAGAAAATTCAGTTGCATACACTGGGGTCTCAAATTAGAGTAGGTAGTTATGTGGAAATGAACAGGCAAGAGACCCACACCCCACCAGGAATGTCAGGCAACCATAAGGTGGTCAGGTGGTTGTGAAGCTGTCTCTCTAAAATAGTAATTGGTTGCAGCTAGCACCAGGGAAAATCAGTCTCCCACTAGATAGAAAACACCTGAAGCCGGTGATCAGCAGCTTCCCAATGAGATCTCAGGAGCTGGGCGAGTAAGCTTAAGCATGCACACTAAGAGGCAAGCAAAATGGCAGAGTTTAACTGGTATATGATCTTCCTATAGGAATACTTGACTGATAAGGAAAAAAACATCTCAAGTGAGCATGCTCACAACTCCAGTAAACTGCGCATGCGGCCCCTCCCAAGTGCTAGCAGGCCACTACCTATGCAGACAGCCCACCTCAAGGGAACAATAAGACACAGACCCTGGAAGCATGCCAACATATAAAACCCCCAAGTCAATAGGTCAAGTAGTGCACTCGAATCTCTCAAGTTGCCCGCTTGGCCCTCTTCCAAGTGAACTTTACTTCCTTTCGCTCCTGCTCTAACACTTTTTAATAAATTTTCACTTCTTCTCTAAAACTTGCTTTGATATCTCCTCTCTCTCTGCCTTATGCTCCTCAGTACAATTATTTCTTTGGAGGAGGAAAGAATTGAGGTTGCTCAGACACATATGGATTTTCTGCAGCTAACAAAATAACAAGTTGCATTACAGTGTTGTGCTTTGGAGTAAAAAACCCTATTTATGTTTCACATTCTGGCCAGTGCATCTACATTTATTTCACACTGTAAAATAAGTGCTGACTCATTTTCTTTTCTTTTTTTTTTTTTTTTTTTTTATTTGAGACTGAGTTTCACTCTTGTTGCCCAGGCTGGAGTGCAATGGTGCGATCTCGGCTCATGGCAACATCCGCCTCCCGGGTTCAAGAGACTCTTTTGCCTCAGCCTTCTGAGTAGCTAGGATTGCAGGTGCACGCCACCATGCCTGGCTAATTTTTTTGTATTTTTTAGTAGAGACAGGCTTCCGCCATGTTAGTCAGGCTGGTCTCAAACTCCTCAGGTGATCCACCCGCCTTGGCCTCCCAAAGTGCTGGAGTTACAGGCCTGAGCCACCACCCCTGGATGTGGTGTTTCATTTTCTAGCCCTGAGAGAGTAAATTGGATCTTTTAATTTTCACTCAAAAGTGTCAGCACAAAATTATTATTTTCCATTTAAAACTCTAGAAACATGCTTCTATGTTGACACTAAAATTTGGTGCTATTTTTTTTAAGATTTATTTTTCAACTCCTCGTTAAAGGCAATTGTACTAGTCCGTTTTCATGCTACTGATAAAGACATACCCAAGAGTGGGCAATTTACCAAAGAAAGAGGTTTAATGGACTTACAGTTTCACATGACTAGGGAGGCCTCACAATCATGACAGAAGGCAAGGAGGAGCAAGCCACATCTTACATGGATGGCAGGAGAGCTTGTGCAGGGAGACTCCCCCTTATAAAACCATCAGATCTCATGAGACTTATTCTCTATTATGAGAAAAGCACTAGAAAGACCTGCCCTGATGGCTCAATTACCTCCCACCGGGTCACTCCCACAATACATAGGGATTCAAGATGAGATTTGGGTGGGGACACAGCCAAACCATATCAGCAATGATGATGAACAAAATTACTTTTGGAGGAAAATATTTTTTACTTCAGTAATCTTGAATTTGTTCATGGCTCCTGTTCATTAAATTAGAAATATTTTCCCAAGCCAGCAGCCAAAATATCATGCTGGAATTGGCAAATAAAATCTTAACAGAAAAATGTTATGTAGAATTATTTATAAGCACTTTGTAAACAATTAAACCAGCACTACTGTGAATGTTTGAGATGCTGCCATTTTCTTTATCTTTTATGACAAAATCAGTAAGAATTTTCATCAGACCAATTTGGACATGCTGTTTCTATCTACTTTCTTATTCATCATTTACAGTAATAGTTTGGCTGTCTCCTTATTGTGATGATAACCATGACACAAAGGCATACGGCTCGTGGCTTGGTATCTGCA
Source organism: Pongo pygmaeus (assembly GCF_028885625.2). Lineage (NCBI taxonomy): Eukaryota > Metazoa > Chordata > Mammalia > Primates > Hominidae > Pongo > Pongo pygmaeus. The sequence goes on along the minus strand of NC_072396.2, from coordinate 90,586,494 downwards.
GGTTGCAGGTATCAACTGTGATATAATCATTAACAAGCACTGATAATCTAATGGGCAGCAGGTTGCTCTTTAGGTCATAAGTGCATGTGCATCTCCACTCTACTACTTAATATTGCAAGAACTTCTGGTACTGCTCTCAGTGCTCCAGTTTGAAGGGAGAGGAAATAGTGCCAAGATGCACATTTTGTTTATTTCAATTCTGTCACCCCACTGCAAAATGGTTATCTATCTGACTGTCTTCCACTCTGCCTTCTGTCTCCAATCTTTCTTCAGAGTATATACAGTGGGGGTGGTGTTAGGGGGTCACTATGGTCTATATTTAGTATTATGGAAGAAAGGAGCAGGATTCCAATTTCTTGTCTTCATGGCTTCTCATGTATAACGTTATAGATTCCCATATATTCCTACAGAGAGTTTATTCTTGTAATATGACTGTCGAATTCTGAGATAGGAATCATCAAATCTTGTTTCTGGCCATGTTTGAGAGCTAGTTATCTTAGGTTGTCTTTTTGTTGAAACTTATGAGAAGAATATCCTTTGAAATGTAATTTAGGGGGGAAGCAAAAATGAAACATACATGGCATATATGTAGCATATAGGAAGCAATGCCTTTAGAATTCTCCATTTTTCGAACTTCATCTCCACAATTCTACCTGTGGTCTTGTTGACTTGATGAATTATGCTCCTAAGATTTTCACATATTAAAAATGATTTTTCTTGACCCTATGCTGCCCGACTACCACATCACTCCTCTTCTTACATTTTGCAGCAAAACTCCCAGAAAGAGTTGCCTGTACTTACTTGACTTTCTTGCAAACTTACTTCAATTAAGCCTTTGTCCCATCTGTCCAAAGATCCTATTCTTATAAAGGTGGCCAATTATTCATATTTCTAAGTCCAAAGGTCAATTCTCTTAGTTTTCTTCCTACATCATTTACTCCTCCTTCACAGTTTCCTTCAGAAGTTCCTCTTCATCTGTCAAGCCTACATTGGAATGTCTGAGGGCTAAATCCTTGGGCTTCTTTTCTTTTTTAATCACTCCTTTGGTGATTCTGTCCAATTTCATGACTTTAAACACAATCTATAGGTTTATTATTCCCAAATTTATACCTCCAGCCTGTACCTCTGTCCTAGATTTCAGACTGTATATTTCACTGCTTACTCAACATCTTCAGTGGATGTCTTATAAGTACCTCAAAATTTACATGATCATCTCCCCTACCTAAATTCTCCTTCTAGAGACTTTTATTTCTTTATTTTTGAAAACCTTTTATTTTAGGTTCAGGGGTACATGTGCAGGTTTGGTATACAGGTAAATTGCATGTCATGGGGGTTTGGAATGCAGATTATTTCACCCCCCAGTAGATAAGCATAGTACCAGATATGTAGTTTTTTGATCATCTCTCTCCTCCCACCCTCCACCCTCTAGCAGGCACTGGTGTCTGCTGTTCCCTTCTTTGTGTCCTTGTGTACTCAATGTTTAGCTCCAACTTATTAGTGAGAACATGTGGTATTTGGTTTTACATTCCTGCATTAGTTTGCTTAGGATAATGGCCTCCAGCTCCATCCATGTTGCTACAAAGAATATGATCTCATTACTTTTGTGGCTGTGAAGTATTCTCTGCTATATATTTACTACATATTCTTTATCCTGTCTAGCACTGATGAGCATTTCTGTCGATTCCATGTCTTTGCTATTGTGAAAGTGCTGCAAGGAACATATGCACTCATGTGTCTTTAAGATAGACTGATTTATAGTCCTTTGGGCATATGCCCAATAATAAGATTGTTGGGTTGAATGGTAATTCTGTTTTAAGTTCTTTGAGAAATCACCAAACTGCTTTCCACAGCGGCTGAACTAGTTTAAATTCCCACCAGCAGTGTATAAGTGTTCCTTTTTCTCTGCAGCTTTGCCAGCATCTGTTATTTTTGATTTTTTATTAATAGCCATTTTGACTGGTTTGAGATGGTGTCTCATTGTGATTTTGACTTGCATTTCTCTAATAATTGTTGGTGTTGAGCATTTTTTTTCATATGTGTGTTGTCTGTGGGTTTGTCTCCTTTTGAAAGATGTCTGTTCAGGTCCTTTGCCTACTTTTTATTGGGGATGTTTGTTTTTGGTTTCTTAATCTGCTTACATTCCTTACAGATTCTAGATATTAAACTTTTGTCAGATGCATACTTTGCAAATATTTTCTGCCATTATGTAGGCTGTCTGTTTACTTTGTAGATTGTTTCCTTTTTAGTTTTTTTTTTATTTTTATCTTTTGTCCATATATTGTAGGTGTATATATTTGTGGGGTACATGGGATGATTTAATAAAAAATATGTAATGTGAAATAAGCACATCATGGAGAATGAGGTATCCATCCCCTCAAGCACTTACCCTTCGAGTTACAAACCAGTTATTCTCTTTAAGTTACTTTGAAATTTACAATTAAGTTATTATTGACTATAGTCATCTTGTTGTGCTATCAAATAGTAGGTCTTATTCATTGTTTCTATCTACACTTTGCACCCACTAACCATCACCAACTCCCTCCCCCGACCCTCCCACTACCCTTATCACCCTCTGGTAACCTTCTTTCTATTCTGTATGTCTATGAGTTCAATTGTTTTGATCTTTAGATCCCCAAAATAAGAGAGAACATGCTATGTTTGACTTTCTGTGACTGGCTAATTTCACTTAAGGTAATGATCTCCAATTCGATCCATGTTGTTGGAAAGTTTTTTGTTCTGTGCCTGACTTATTTCACTTAAAATGATAAATTCCAGTTCCATCCATGCTGTTGCAAATGACAAGATCTCATTCCTTATTATAGCTGAATAGTAATCCATTGTGTGTATGCACCACATTTTCTTTATCCATTCTTCTGTTGATGGATACTTAGGTTACATATAAATCTTAGCTACTGTAAACAGTGCTGCAAAAAACATAGGAGTGCAGCTATCTCTTCGATTTACTGGATTCATTTCTTTTGGGTATATACCCAGCAGTAGGACTGCTGGATCATATGGTAACTCAATTTAGATTTTGAGGAATCTCCAAATTGTTCTCCATAGTGTTTGTACTAATTTACATTCACACCAACAGTTTATGAGGGGTCCCTTTTCTTCACAACCTTGCCAGCATTTGTTATTGCCTATCTTTTGGATATAAGCCATTTTAATTGTGGTGAGAAGATATCTCATTGTAGTTTTGATCTGCATTTCTCTGATGATCAATGATGTTGAGAACTTTTTCATATGTCTGTTTGCTATTTGTATGTCTTCTTTTGAGAAATGTCTGTTCAAATCTTTTGCCCTTTCTTTGATCAGATTATAAGATTTTTTTCCTATACAGCTGTTTGAGTTCATTATATATTCTGGTTATTAATCCCTTGTCAGATGGGTAGTTTCCAAATATTTTCTCCCATTCTGTGGGATGTCGCTTCACTTTTTTGATTGTATCCTTTGCCACGCAGCAGCTTTTTAACTTGATATAATCCCACTTGTCCATTTTTTTTTCTTTGATTGCCTGTGGTTGTGGGGTATTGCTCAAGAAATTTTTGCCAAGAACAATGTCCTGGAGATTTTCTCCAAAGCTCTCCTGTAGTAGTTTCATAGTTTGAGGTCTTAGAATTCTGTCTTTCAATCCATTTTGATCTGATTTCTGTGTATGGTGAGAGACATTGACCTGATATTTCATTCTTCTGCATATGGATATTCAATTTTTCCAACACCATTTATTGAAAAGAATGTCTTTTACCCAGTGTATGCTGTTGGTAACTTTGTCAAAAATAAGTTGGCTGTAGGTGTGTGGATTTGTTTCTGGGTTTTCCATTCAGTTCCATTGGTCTATGTGTCTATTTTTATGCCAGTACCATTCTGTTTTGGACACTATAGCTCTGTGGTATCATTGAAAGTCAGGCAATGTGATTCCACCAGTTCTGTTCTTTTTGTTTAACTGCTTACAATTAAGTTACAAACTTAATTGTAAATTTTAAAGTAACTTAAAGAGAGTAACTGGTTTGTAACTTCGGCCATTCTTGGTCTTTTGTGTTTCCATGTAAATTTGAGGATTGTGTTTTCTAATTCTGTGAAGAATGTCATTGGTATTTTAATACAGATTGCATTGAATTTATTGATTGCTTCAGGTAGTATGGACATTTTAACAATATTGATTCTTTCAATCCATGAACATAGAACATTTTCCCACTTTTTAGTGTCCTCTTAAATTTTCTTCATCAGCATTTGATACTTTTCATTATATAAATCTTTCATTTTTGTGGTTAATTACTAGGCATTGAATTTATGTGTCACTATTGTGATATTGATAATGAGATATCTTTTTTGATTTCTTTTTCACATTGTTCACTGTTAGCCTATAGAAATGCTACTGCTTTTTGTTTGTTTATTTTGTATACTGCAACTTTACTGAATTTGTTTATCAGTTCTAATAGTTTTCTTGTGGAGTCTTTAAAATTTTCCAAATATAAGACCATATCATTTGCAAACAAGGATACTTTGACTTATTTCTTTCCAATATGGATGCCCTTTATATCTTTCTTTTGTCTGATTTTTCTAGCTAGGACTTCCAGTACCATGTTGAGTAACAATGGTGAAGTGGGCTTACTTGTCATGTTCCAGATCTTAGAAGAAAAGCTTTCATGTTTTCCCCTTTCAGTATGATACTAGCTGTGGGTCTGCATAAAATCCCCATATATATATTCCATTAGTTCTGTCCTTCTAGAGAACCCTGACTAGTACAGATTTTGGTACCAGGAGTGGTTCTAGAGGAACAGAATATTAAGAATGGAGTTCTTTCATTGGTTTTGGGGTTTCTACAGTTGGCTGCTTAATATGATTAGACCCCCAAATGCTAAAGATTTTACTTCTAATAGTATGGAGAACACTGATAGTTCTTGGGGTGAACTGTTTGGAAAGTTATGCAAAATAAATGCATTTGACACTCCTGATTCACTACTTGTGAGAAGCATGGAATTTAGTGACTCTATACATATTACTTTGACCATTTATGGAGAACCAAGGAACATAATGAAGCTGGTTGGTTGCTCCTAAGTTAAGTGGACAAAGTGATAAAAGAAAATGATGAACTAAGGGATTCTATCTCCTGGCTTCAGAAGGAGATACTGAGCCTCAAATCTGCTAAGATCGCCCTGAGTGAGAGTCTTGGCTCCTGTAGAGAAAGAGCTGAAATTGTGGAAAAACAAACACAAGCTGTTATTATGCAAGTGGCTGACCTGCAATGAAAAGTGCATGCACAGCCTTGCCAGGTGTCTACTGATAAAGTGAGGGCATTGATTGGAAAAGAATAGGACCCTGCAACTTGGAACGGGGATGCGTGGGAGAACCGTGATGAAGCTGAAACACTGAGTTTAAAAACTCTGATGAACCTTTCTTGCCAAAAGAAACAGCTTCCCCATCCCCAGTAGTGGCAACATCCCCTCCCCGACCCATGCTGCCATCAGCCTTTCCACCTTTGTTTGAGGAGGTAAACCCTGCACTACCTGAGGCAACAATTATGGCCTCCCCTGAGGCAGGTGCCAGGTAAGATAATGTTGATTCTCCTCAGGAGCGATCCCCAACAACCCTGTTTGCTTCTAAACCTATAACTAAAGTCCTGGGGGACACTTAGGGATGAGTTTGAGAGTGTGACCCATGAGGAGGTGCGCTACACTCGAAAAGAACTGCTTGGGTTTTCTAATTTATATAAACAGAAATCTGGAGAACAGGCAAGGGAATGAATATTAAGGGTGTGGGATAGTGGGAAGGAATATAGTGTTGGATCAGGCTGAATTTATTGATTTGTGCCCACGAAGTAGGGACTCTACATTTAATGTTGTTAAATGTAACAACGCTGTTAAATACTGTTGTAAATTTTTCAGCTCTATTAGATCTGTTTGGTTCCCTCTTAAAACGGCTATTTTGCATTTCATCTCTTGTATATTTTTATTGTATTCCTTAGATTCTTTGGATTGGGTTTTGACTTTCTCCTGAATCTTGATCCCCATCCATATTCTGAATACTATGTCGGTCATTTCAGCCATTTCAGCCTGGTCAAAAACTATTTCTGGGGAACTAGTGTGGTTGTTTTGAGGTAAGCAGACATTCTGGGTTTTTGAGTTGCCAGAATTCTTGTGTTGTTTCTTTCTCATTTGTGTAGGCTGATGTTTCTTTAATATTTGTAGTTGCTGTCCTTTGGATGGTTTTTTTTTTTTGTATTTATATTCTTTGATGCCCTTGAGAGTTTCATTGTGGCATAAGTAGGGTTCAGTCAACTGGTTTCATTTCTGGAAGATTTCAGGGGGCGAGGGCTCAGCTTAATCACTTCTGGGCTGTGTGCTCTAACCCTGGGGGATGGGTATCAGGCTCCCAGCTTTGTTTTCTGGCCTCTCAAGGTTAGAAAACTGCTGCACTTGGGAGGATGAGATGTTCCCAGTCCATGAGCAGCAACAACCTAATGGCTGGTGCCAGCCAAAGTGCTTCACTGGGGCAGTGGCAGTGGGATGCATGCTTGCATATACATGCCAGCAGCCAAAACTTTCCATATTGGTACTAGCGATGAAATGCTGAGAACAAAATAACTTTGGAGCCAACCTTGTCTTCTGTTTTCCTCTCACATAAACTAACAAATCCCTCAGTGAACTGTTTTGTCTCTACATTCAAAATATATCCAGAATCAGGCCACTTTTTACCACTTCCATTGCTGCTACCCTGATCCAAGGCACTGCAACTCTCACATCACATTACTGCAGTTGTAATTTGACTATTCTTTCTGCCTCAGTTTCTGCTCCCCTCCAGTGTGTTATTTACCAGTATCTAGAGTGATACTTTGAGACACAAATCAGGTTATATCTCTTTTCTGTTCAGAATCCTTCAGTGGCTTTCCATCTCCAGAGGCTTCATATCTTCTCAGAAGCTTCAATTTTAAATCCTTAAAATAGCCTATGAAGTCTTACATGATCTGGACCCCTTTAATTCTCTGATTGTATCTTCTACTACATTCCCTTTCATTCCCTTTGCCTCAGCCACACTCAATCAAGGTCTTTGTATTTACCGTTGTCTCTGGCTATAATGATCTTTCCTCAGATATCAGCATGGTTAGCTCCCTCATCTACTACACAAATATTGCCTTCTATGATGCCTTTTATGGTCACCTTATTTTAAACAGAATGCCTTTAGTCTCCACTAACACAGACCATCCCTCTTGTCTGATCTATTATTTCCATAACACTTATTACAATGTAACATTAAATAAATAGGTAATAGACAGACATTAATATACAAATATAACGTTATATATGTGTATATACATATTTATTATTAACCTCATTACCTATTGCCTCCAACTAATATAGTCTCCATAACAGTAGGCAATTTTGTCTCTTTTATTTAGTGGTATATATTTAGCATCTAGAATACCCCCTGGCACATAGTAAAATGTCAATAAATGTTTGTGAAATGGTTGAAACAAAAATGAAAATATTGGCCAGGCACGGTGGCTCACACCTGTAATGGCATTTTGGGAGGCCGAGGCGGGTAGATCACCAGTTCAGGAGTTCAAGACCAGCCTGGCCAAGATGGTGAAACCCCGTCTCTACTAAAAAAACAAAAATTAGTCGGGTGCAGTGGCAGGCACCTGTAAACCCAGCTACTTGGGAGCCTGAGGCAGGAGAACTGCTTGAACCCAGACAGCAGAGGTTGCAGTGAGCTGAGATCACGCCACTGCACTGCCACCCTGGTGACAGAGTGAGACTCTGTCTCAAAAAAAAAAAAAATGAAAATATTATTAAGGTTCTAGTTTTTCGGGGCATAATGAATGTCTGTGGCATTTACAGAGAATAGTATTCATTTAATAATTCATATATTGGGCTGTGACTTTCTTTTCTATAGTCCTAAACCAGTAGTTAGTTGTTTTATTACTACCTAACATTGCATGTGTTTGACTTATTTCTAAACTTACTGAAGAAACCATTCTTCCATTTTTGGCTCAATATCACTAATCATCAGAGAAATGCAGACAAAAACTACAATGAGATATCACCTCACCCCAGTTAGAATGGCTATTATCAAAAAGACAAAATATTAATAATAAATGCTGGCAAGGATGTGGAGAAAGGGATACTCTAATACTCTGTTGATGGGAATGTAAATCAGTACAGCCATTATGGAAAACAGTATGGAGGGATCTCAAAAAAATAAAAATAAAACTACCATATGATCCAGCTATACCATTACTGGGTATATATGCAAAGGAAATGAAATCAGTATATCAAAGAGACATCTGCACACCCAGGTTTACTGCAGCACTATTCACAATAGCAAATATATGGAATCAACCTAATTGCCCATCTATAAATGAATGGATTATACTTTTGATGTCTTTTTACACCATGCTTAATGACTATTTGATGATGCATATAAATTAAAGGTTACTCAAATCCATATTTTTTTATTTTAATTCCCCCTTTAAAAAACTTTAAATGAAATGTATATATGTTACCTGGGGCATCTTGACAGACATTGCCTATTTTTATTTATACTAAAATAGATATTATTGTCATTAAAGTTGCAGATCACAGTTTATCCACTCAAAGGAATGTGGCAAGGGATGACAGCAGAAAGTGGTGTTCACAAACTACTTATTTCAGAAAGGAAAACTGAAAATTTTCTTAGTAACCTATTTAAATATAACATTTTTATTTAGAGAGAGACAAAAAACACCTAGTAAGGGATTTATTTAAGCTATTTAAATGACATGAATATTATAAATGCAGAATAAATATAGAAACTATATATTTATTTGTATAGTTATTTGTATTTTCAACAAAACAGTGATGTTTAAGGATATAGGACATAATGTGAAACAGAACCAGAAAATAGAGAGTCACTTAATATCAGGAAGTGTGTCTTTCAATAAATTTTCAAAATTTGGTAAGCTTCCTTTCTCCCTGAAACCACTGATAACCCTCTTCTCTAGGGATTTTTTGATGTGCAGAGACAAGTGTGAAAGTATGCAGCCAACAGACACATGAAAAAATGCTCATCATCACTGACCATCAGAGAAATGCAAATCAAAACCACAATGAGATACCATCTCACACTAGTTAGAATGGCAATCATAAAAAAGTCAGGAAACAACAGGTGCTGGAGAGGATGTGGAGAAATAGGAACACTTTTACACTGTTGGTGGGACTGTAAACTAGTTCAACCATTGTGGAAGACAGTGTGGCGATTCCTCAAGGATCTAGAACTAGAAATACCATTTGACCCAGCCATCCCATTACTGGTTAAATACCCAAAGGATTATAAATCATGCTGCTATAAAGACACATGCACACATATGTTTATTGCGGCACTATTCACAATAGCAAAGATTTGGAACCAACCCAAATGTCCATCACTGATAGACTGGATTAAGAAAATGTGGCACATATACACCATGGAATATTATGTAGCCATAAAAAACAATGAGTTCATGTCCTTTGTCGGGACATGGATGAAGCTGGAAACCATCATTCTCAGCAAACTATCGCAAGGACAAAAAAACAAACACCGCATGTTCTCACTCATAGGTGGGAATTAAACGATGAGAACACTTGGACACAGGAAGGGAAACATCACACACTGGGGCCTGTTGTGGGGTGGAGGGATGGGGAAGGGAAAGCATTAGGAGATATACCTAATGTAAATGACGACTTAATGGGTGCAGCACACCAACATGGCACATGTATACATATGTAACTCACCTGCACGTTGTGCACATGTACCCTAGAACTTAAAGTATAATAATAATAATGATAATAAAAAGAACTTTTGTCCCAGACATTCTCCTTAACCAATGGGTAAACTCTTAAAGTCTAAAAAATGTACTTGTTCAAGGAAAACCAGAGCTTTCCTATTTGTACACCATTCTCAGTTGACTTAAACTATATGTGGTACTATGGAGTAAATATTAGTGTTCTCTCAAAATTCATATGTTGAAGCTTTAATCTCCAATGTTATGTTATTTGGAGGTGGGGCCTTTGGGAAGTAATTAGCTTCAGATGAGATTGGTGCACTTACAAGTGAGATTCAATATCTCTGTCTCTCCACCAAATGAGCAAACCTGGAAACAGGCTCTCACTAGACATGGAATCTGCCGGCACCTTAATCTTGGACTCTTGAGCCTCTAGAACTCTAAGAATAAAAAGTTTGCTGTTTAAGTCACTCAGTTTATGGTATTCTTGTTATAGCAGCCTGAACTGATTCAGACACGCTCTTTTGGAGTTTTTATGAAAGTAGTACGTGACTTCCTTTACCTCCTATATCTACTGCCTATGACAGACAGTCTGGAAAAAAGCATGTTATAGTTATTAAGCAGGCAGGCTCTGAAGTCAGATGGCCTAGGTTCAAATTAAGTTTCCACCACTTAGTGAGTGACCTTGGGCAAATTCCTTCTCTCTATGCCACAGTTTTATCTTTAAAATGGACTTAACAATAGTATCTACCTGATAATGTGGATTTGAAGTTTAAATGAGTTAATAATTGTAAAGTCCTTAGAGCCATACTTGGCCTGAGATAAGATCTTATTAGATTTTGATTGTTGTCATATTTTTTAAAAAATATTTTTAATGTGAGAGAGTAGATAAGAACAAAATGTAAATGCAAATATAACACTTCCCTGGTAGAAACACAGTACTTAAGAAGTTTTATATTGCTATGAAATTTCTATTGTTTTGTTCTGCTTAATAACAATATGAACTGAGCACATTATTAGCCTCTGAACATTTATTCATGTCGCCTAAAACAGCAGCCCCCAACCTTTTTGGCAAAAGGGACTGGTTTCATGGAAGACAATTTTCCCACTGACAGTGGGGGAAAATAGTTTCAGGATGAAACTGTTTCACCTCAGATCATCAGGCATTAGTTAGATTCTCATAAGGAGCCCACAGCCTAGATCCCTCGCATGCGCAGTTTACAATAGGGCTCGCACTCCTATGAGAATCTAATGTCGCTTCTGATCTGACAGGAGGCGGGGCTCGAGGAGTAATGCTCCCTTGCCTATAGCTCACCTCCCGTTGTGTATCCTGGACCCTAACAGGCCACAGACCTGTACTGGTCCAAGGCCCAGAGGTTGGGGACCCCTGAAATAAAACACCTCATATCTTCACTCTATTTAAACACAACATATTCTTCCTCCAACACTTAACTCAGATCCCACCTCTTCCACAAAGCCCTTCGAGACTACACAGTCCATTGCGCCTACACTTAAAGCATCAATTGCCTTTACTAGTCATTTGCAAAGTAATCTTTTAATGCTTTGTGACATTCACTTTTCTGATGTGTTTATTGTTCCTAAATACACTATAAAGTCCCTATAGTGAGGGCCCTGTCTTTAACCTCTTTACATTCCTATAGCACCTAGAACAGTGCATACATGGAAGATTCACCATAATTATTTGTTGATTATGTTTTACCCTATTCTATTTTATACATGATAATAATACAATCAGATTGATTTCTAAAAGGTCCATATACAATAAAAGCCTTGTTGCCTAAGTTTATATTCATCACTGACACATAAGTGTATGGTCATTTGTGTGTATATAAACATGCAGGCACACACAATTATAAATCCTGTCATGAATATAATTGCTTTTCTCAATGAACTTTTGTGAAATAAAACACAGCTAATGCCTCCCACTTACCATTTCCACTGAAATTATAGTTTGCAACTTGTAGTGGGAAAGCACTATGTAAAGGATCCGAACCACTGTGTTCAGAAATGCCGTTGATTGTCTTTATTACTAGAATAACAAACCCCCTAAAATATAACAGCAAGTAATACGATCATTTCCCTTGGCAGCACCATTAAACTTGGCAGTGAACTACTTCAAACAGCTGTAAGTGTTAAACATTAGTTCAGCCTTAAGTAGATTTGGCTATTTAATAGCCAAATGTGCACTGCAGTCTATCTGAACGTTAAAAGCACCTTTCAAACTGAATTTTACAGAAATCTTAATGACCAGAACAAACTATTGAAGGCAAAAAGAAAAGTAATTATTTCAACAGATGAAAGGAAACAATAAACAAATGTTCATGTTTTAGAAGGCGGTCTGTGACTTCTCTTTTTAAAGGAAATGTTCTGAGCTCCAAATATGATGAAGATACTTAAGCTACTGTTTACATAGGAATTACTTCTATTTGCATATATAATTCTTGGAGGGGAGGTAATTAACAGCTTTTCTAAACTTGAGTTATTAAGTGAAACACCAGAAGAATATTTGTTTTCAAAAGGGAATTTCATTAGTTTCTTTTTTAATTTTTGACTTTTAATTTTTGTGGGTACATAGTCTTTGTACACTGTTGGTGAGAATGTAAATTAGTACAATCACCGTGGAGAAGAGTTTGGAGGTTCCTTAAGAAACGAAAATTAAAGCTACCGTATGATTCAGCAATCCCACTACTGGGTACATACCCAAAAGAAGGGAAATCATTAGTTTGTAAATGCCTAATTTAGACATTTTCTACAATGATTAGAGCTATGAATGAATCACAAAGTTAAATGGGCATGATCAGAAAGGGAAAAGGAAATGACAAAAGCTGATGCAAAAAGGCTTTGATATGTGGTGGTGGTGTGGTGGTGGTAAAGATGGATTGCGAATTTGAAGTCCAATGTATTTCATTGCCTTTTTCCCAGTGCCACCAATGGGTAACTGTGGGAATGTGTTGAAATTCTAAACCGATAGACAAAGAACATAACTAGTGAAAAAAGTAACGGTCTTGGAATTGTTCTCATTATTGCCTTGTAGATATTTATAATTTAAAGGTATAAATTTAAATTATAAAATTGTAAAAATGATCACATCACCACAGTAAAAAATACTTTGAAAGAAAATGAACAATTATTTACTAATAAAATATACTTAGCCAAAATCAGATTAGTGTTAAACCAAGCTTGAAGTATATGCATTATATATAAAATAGTCTTCAACACTTCATTCTGTCAGAATTTTTTCCTTAAGGAGCAATTTAATTTTGCTGCACTAAAGCAAATGTCTAAATTTTACTCTCAAAATTCCATATAGAAATACAAGCAATGAAAACTAAGCTAATACCTAGGTATTCTCCCCCAAGCATTTGTGTCTTTAGCCAAGATTTACAATTTCTTCTTAAACAGGATAAGGAACTCTTTCAGATTCTACTACGTTGCCAATAAAAACAGGAACCTTCTTTTCAGAGCATTAAATAGCTTCTACTGGCTTAAAAAATTAAAATGAGGTGAACTGACCACAATTTAATCAGGTTCCTTAGGTTAGGAAAATCACTGGTTTAGTTACAAATAATTTAAGGTTGGATTTGTGGAAGAAATTTTAGTTTCCTCAGTCAGATTTTAAGCCCTTGGCAAGCAGGAAATAGATCTGTGTGGTTCATGTACTTCCACGGAAGCACCTGATTGAATGCTCAATGTCTGTGGGCTTACAGGATGTTTTCCTTAAAACAATAATAGCACAAATATGACTGTCTTATATAGTAGGAAAAAACTGTCCTCAAAGGGCTTAGGAATTCTCTAAATGTCTTTTACTGATGATGATGTGACTCCCTTGAGGCAATTCAGCCCCAGATATCATTTCACACTGTGTGTCTAGTGAAGCCATTTTGGAACACTAGTTCTATGCAACGGAAGTAGAAATATACCCTGTCATATTTCTGGCAATTAAAAAGGGAATAATAACTCTGACAATGCACTTTCCCTTTATGTTTCTCACTCTTCCCAAACACAGTATTCTTTGTTTTCATTCTTTTATTTTAAATTTTTACCCTACTTGCAAGATGAATAAATACAGTATTCTATCTCTACTATTCTTAGATGAAAGGAAAAACACTCATGCGTTACTTTTAATGATTTCACAATCTCAAAGTTTTCATGGTTTTATTAGTTATGTATACTGACGATGAATGAGTACTTTGCACTTTGTACAGTATAAATACTTCTATAAGGTTAAAATTGGGAGCAATAAAAAATAAACTAGGTTTGTAAACTCAGAAGGAGTAATTGGAACTGGAACTGACTTCAAGCTTCTTGCTATTGGGACAGTTAAATGTTCTAAGACAAATAGTTATTTGTTCTACTAATTCAGTCTCCAAGTATTCTTTGTTGGTTTTGGTAAGCATAATATTATACTAAGCACAATAATAATAGTAATAATTACAAAGGTGCCAAGTCCCGTGCTAAGCACTTAACATTAATTATCTCATTTATTCCTCATACCAACATCATAAAACAGGTACTATCATTCCCACATTTTCTAGCTGAGGAAACAGGCATTGAAAGTTAAAAGATGCTTGCCCAAATTCACAGCAAGGCTCAGAATTGAATCTAGTTCTGTCTCACTCTAGATTCTGCACTGTTAGCAACTTAACTACACAGCATAATCCCTAGCTTGTAGTACACTGAACTGATATACTAACATTTCACAAACAGAGTTATCTTCTGAAAAAGAACAGACACTGGAATGATGAGGCTTTGGTTTTTGAGTTTTCCTTGAAGTAAAAACTCTCAATAATGTTTGCTAATAGGGACATACCTAAGCCATGTGTGTAAGGAGGTGAATGGAATTCAGGAAACCAAGAGATAAAAAACATGATGTTTACTTGTATTCTAGCACGGTACACGCTTATTTAAAAACAATGTAAAATGCAGCCTTCCACAAAAGAAGCAGCACCATGAGAAAACTTGGGTTTCAAGTTTTGTAAACGCTGCATTTTCAATATTATGGTGTCAGTCTTCATTCACTCTTTGACAAGGTTGTCAATCAAATAGCAATCTAGTTTTGTGAGACATTAAACAAAGATCAAAGCAATGATACTGCTGAGTTAACATTATCTTCCCACTTAAACGCTTTCATACTTTAGCATCAGTATTAACTTCAAACTCATCTTTCAAAGCAAACAAAATGGTAGAAACTTTAGTATCACTCTTCCCCATGGAAACCATAATTTCTAGCTCTTATTCAAATATTTTTGAAACATTTCTTTCAATTTATATTTTAATGAAATGCAAGAAGCCTTTTTAGTGTCTATTTATATATTTTACATTTTTTTAGCACTAAGAAGTAATGCAGTTAAACATGGAATATCATTTTCATTCTCACTCTAGAACAATGGCAAATGAAAAGCATCAATAATCAATTTAATAAGCGAGGAAACTCAGAAAATAAATGCAGTGGAAAAATAACTTCTGTATCCTCATCAGCAAGCTGACTTAAAAGCAGAGCTAAGCCTAACTCCTGGATATTATGTCAGCAAAAGCCTCGCTTTTAAGCAAAACATGTGAGATGTCTATGATGCTCATATGAAAAGGCTATGAATATTTTTGTTTACAAAATGGTAAACGTCACCAAAAACTCCCAAATCTACCACAAAAATAAAGTAGACAAAATATGGGATTTAAACACACATTTATGTGATATATTATCTTTTTCCTGGGAAGTAGGCACTGAATGCTTCACTAAATTCCTTTTCTTAATAGCATTTTGTAAGTACCATTGGGGCATATGACACTGTATTAGGTGTTACCACATTAACTGAAAATAAGAACATAGTCCTCAAGGAATGTTCTGTATCTTAACTGTGCTTGTTATATACAAAGCCCTCAGAACATGTTAGAACTAAATAATGTTGAATTAGTTATTTGGTTATAGATAAAATTTGCCCAAAGTGTGATATTTTCCCCGGAAAAATAAGGAATGTAAATATATTTGAAAGTTCAACCTTGTCACTTTACCAAATAATGATAGAAACTGCCAGGTGAGAAACATACTCTGGCTATCACTGAGTAAAGGAATTGATAGATTTATAAGTGCATCTTTTATGTACAATTTGGAGGTGACAGTCGGGCAAGGAGGAAAGGCAGTATTTTGTTTTATGTTTTCAATTGACTAGGAAAGATGAGCTAATCTGACATGGAGAAACCACAGGGAAGTCAAGTAAATTGCTGACAACTACCTCAAGTCAAAATCAGCCAAGAGCTCTCCATGATTCCTCAAAATATGTTCTGAACTAAGGTGCCTAGCACTTAAGTATCCTTTAACACATTGAAATTAGGATGCTATCTTGGACTCCACAGGTTTTTTAGAGCCAAGTATAACTCATCACAATAATTTTGCTGTAGAAATATAGCCCACCTACATGAATATGTGGTATATTAGTGCTTGAATGAAAAAAAAATGAGTGGCTCTTATTATGTCATTGATGAATGCCTTTGTGTGCTTTAAAATTTCTGGTGACTTCACTCTGTACTCTCCATATAAAATGAGGACAGTTTAAAGGGCCATTGTAATTGCACTTTTCTTTTTGCTGTTTTTTCTTATCTTTTTTATTTTATTTTTTTTATAGAGATGGGGTCTTGCCACGTTGCCCAGTCTGGTTGCGAATCCCTGGGCTCAGACAATCCTCCTGCCTCAGCCTCCCAAAGTGCTGGGATTACAGTTGTGAACCACCACGCCTGGCCTATAATTGCACTTTTCTACCATTGATACACCAGAGAAATCTCACAAAGCTTCTGTTATCATTTAAGGTTTCAAAACCAGTAACAGCATTTTGTCATTAAAATAATAAATGTGACTTTTAAGGTGAAATAACTTTATCCCAACCTACTCTGACATTGCGAAAAATATAAAACGGTTTATATCTTTGATTCCTAGATGATTATATGACTATATGTCTATATGACTACAGATACATGCTCCTAGAATTTAAAAAAAGTATAAAGTAATATTATAATGTTCTAAGTCATCTCAAATGAGCTAGTCCTATACATACCCCAGCACTTTTCTAAAAATTAGTTGTAGTACAGTTTGAAAAATGGTAATGTAATACCTCCAACTTTTTTTTTGTTTAAAATTGCTTTGGCTATTTGGGCTCTCTTTTGGTTCCATATGAATTTTAGAATAGCTTTTTCTAATTCTGCACAAAATGACATTGGTAGTTTGATAGCGATTGCATGGGATGTGTAGATTACTCTAGGCAGTATGGGCATTTTAACCATATTCTTTCAATCCATGAGCATGGAATGCTTTTCCGTTTACTTGTGTCATCCATGATTTCTTTCAGCAGTGTTTTGTAGTTTTCCTTGCAGAGATCTTCTACCTTGTTGGTTAATGTATTCCTAGATATCTATTTTATTGGTGAATTTGTCATAGATGGTTCTTATTTTTTTGAGATATGTTCCTTTGATGCCTAATTTGTTGAGTATTTTTATCATGAAGCGATGTTGGATTTTATCTAATTCTTTTTCTGCATCTATTGAGATGATCATTTTTTTTTGTTTTTAATTCTGTTCACGTAGTGAATCAAATTATTGATTTGCATAGTTGAATCAACCTTGCATCCCACGAATAAAGCACACTTTATCATGGCAAATTAACTTTTTGATGTGCTGGTGGATTAAGCGAATTAACACAGAAACAGAAAACCAAATATTGTGTGTTCTCACTTACAAGTAAGAGTTTAGTGAGCTAAACTTTGAATACATACAGACATAAAGATGAAAACCATAGATACTATGGACTCCAAAACAGGGGAAGTATAGAGGAAGTGAGGACCAAAAACTTCCTATTGGGTTTTATGTTCACTATTTGGGTAATGGGACCAATAAAGTCCAAACCACAGGAACATGCAACATATCCTTTTAAGAAACTTGCACATGCTTCCCAAATCTAAAATAAAAACTAATAAATAAATAAATATAATTACTTTGGGACACTGACATTACTAATAATGAAATTCTGCTGAACACCCAATCTTTCTCTTTACCATTACAATGATAATAAGTGTAAGTGGCCCTACAAAAAATCCATGAATCACTTTCGAATTATTAAACATGATGAAATAATTCATAGTTAAGTTTGGTTCGAATCTGCATATGATCTGTAACTTAGAAATAGAATTGCATATGCTAACCTACAGGGAAGATATTCATTGTTATAAAGCCGATTCTCAATTATCCACACAAAGGGAAGATACTAAAGAAAAGAAAATCCAATACAGAGAATAATCCACAACAGTAAATTCTTTTGATTGTGAATTAAATGATATGATTTTTAAGAGAATTTTCAATTGTAATTACTTTGCTTAAACATGAACTTGCCCCAAATCCCAATTTTCACAGCAAACACAGCTTTAGTTTTTTCCTCTTCTAATCTATCCTGCAAATGACCAACACATATACCTTCCAAAAACAGTGCTTTGAGCACAGTACTCTAAGACCTGTGAGATATATTATTAAACCTTTACCCTGAACTTGCTAACACTCAAGTTAGAATCTCGCTAACTCTCTATAGCTGTATCTCTTGACTTTTCCTGGCATTTCATCTATAAGCCACCAGAGAATGAACGATTTTTTTAGTAAAAACAAACAAACAAACAAACAAAAAACAAACAAACAAAAAACCCAGCAGACTCATTGTCCATAACATACTTTGTGAAGATGGTCAAGCAGTGTGGTAGAGGGGAAAGAACTTGGAACACCTGGGTTCAAATTCTGGTGTTGTGCTTATTAGCTGTGTCAAAGTGGTCAAATTCCAATAACCTTTCTCTTCTCCAATTTTCTCACCTAGTTCTCTGAATGGAATTCACCTATGAAGCATTTTTTGTGTATTTGTTTATTGCCTAATTCATCCAATATAGTGAAGGGTAGCCTAAACCAACTGAGATATACTGAGATATAAATTTTCCAAAGAGAATATACACAGTGGCAAGTAACAGAAAATGTCTAAATTAAGTGCTGACATCAGCGTGTCACTCTATAATTCGGTTAATAGTACCTGGAGGAGAAATGTCTAAAAGCATACACACTAATTAATTATGCAAATACATTCTCAGACCACCTACCAACCTGCATTTCTGACAGGTACCTTCCTTCCTTGATGCTTTCTAGAGAAAATGCAAATATCATTTGATACTGGGGACATTTCTTTCTCTGTGATATTATGCTCAAACTAGGAAGGAAAGAGAGGAACATATGTTTAAATAATGCCACAAGTAAAATACAAATTAACAGTAGTATAGGAAACAAATACTGCTTCAGAGGTTCTAGCCAATGAGTTAATCCCCTGTTTACACCTTATGAAGCCCATGAATAGATAAAGCACAAAAGTTCAAGCCTCAGTGATATTGATTTCCCCATAATAGCAAAATTCTACAGTCAATTAAATCCCTAATGTTAAATTATTAAAGATAACTGTTCACTGCCATGAATCATTGGATATAGGTCAGGTATACAAAAGATTAGACAACTGATTATTTAGGACATGAGTGACAATTTCATAAAAACTTGATTCTGCTATTTTACAAAATGGGGTGAAAGAAAATTTAAATGTATCAGTAGAATATATCAAACCATATTGAACAGCTGCAAATGAGAGGCTGATTTGCTCATCAGCTATCGATTTCTTTCAACTGTGGATATTAAGGATATAAGTAAGACTCTGCGAATGCCACTAGGAAAAAGAAAAAAAAAATCCTGGACTCAAGATGTTTAGAATCTTGTTGGTGGGAAAAACTAGGGAAGTTTGAAATTAGTAAGAAAAACTCACAGAAGAATATAACATGGAGAAAATGTGAATACTGGTAAAATATTCCAGTAATTGGGCCTTGAAAGCCTGATTGGGATTTCAATAAATAAGGGTTGAGGGTAAGACTTTTTCAAGCTTAGTCAATAGCAAGAACAAAATGGCAATGTACACAACATAAATGTGGTGCACATTCAGCAAACAATTTTTAATCTAGTTTGGTGTAGGAAGAAAAGAGAAGGCTAGAGAGAGAATTTGAAGATGTGGTTAAAGCAATGATATGTTGGAACTGATTCACACCTCCTTGCAAGAGCTTACTATTAGCATCTCTTCCCATGTTTGCATTCACTGACATCACGCTGTTAGCTTGAATTTGGCCATGGTGGGAAAACTTACACCGTTGAATTCAGCAAATGCTGCAAATCAGGGTTTTGTGTTTATTTGGGTTGGGAGAGCCAGTTAACAAACATAGCACACTACTATTTTAATAATTTGAATGCCAGGGTCATAAAAATATTTATTTCAGAATACAATTAGGAACCATTTAAGAACTTTTAACAGAGGAATGATTAGATTTAGGAGTCATCTACTGAAATCAGAAAGTTAAAGGCACGGGCATGGGCAGAATTTCCAAGATAGAAAATACTTATAAGAGTTCTGAGGAAAGAGTTCTGGGAACATCTTGGCTTGGAGAAGAAAGGAGAGAAGCTTACTGGTGAAATACATAAAAAGAATAGTCAGAAAATAAGGGGGGAAATTAGGATTGGTCCAAGTCATAGAGGGAAGAAATAGGTTTCAAGAATGGTGTACTCTAAACAAGGAGGTAAAATATCTCTACAAGGAGAATTATGAAACACCGCTGAAAGAAATCAAAGACAACCCAAATAAGTAGAAAAATATTCCATGCTCATGGATTGGAAGTATCAGTGTAGTTAAAATGACCATACTGCTCAAAGCAATTTATGGATTCAACACTGTGGTATAAAAAAAAAATGTCATTTTTAACAGAATAAGAGAAATGTATTCATTTGGAACCAAAAAAAGCCCAAATAGACAAAGCATTCCTAAGCAAAAAAAAAAAAAAAAAAAAAACAGAAGCATCACATTACCTGACTTTAAACTATACTCTAAGGCTACACTAAGCAAAACAACATGGTATTGGCACAAAATATATATATAGACCAATGGAACAGAATAGATAACCCAGAAATAATGCTTCACATCTCCAAATATCTGATCTTCAACAAAATTGACAAAGGCAAGCAATAGGAAAAATATTCCTTATTCAATAAATGGTGCTGGGGTTACTGGGTAGCCATATGTGGAAGAATGAAATTGGACCCCTACTTTTCACCATATATAAAAGTTAACTCAATATAGATTAAAAATGTAAATGTTAAATCCTCAAAATATGAAAATCCTACAAGAAAACCCAGGAAATACTCTTCCTAAACTAGGCTTTGTTTGGCAAAAAATGTATGGCTAAGTTTCCCCAAAGCAATTGCAACATAAACAAAAATTGACAAGTGGGACCTAATTAAATTAAAGAACTTATGCCCAGCAAAATAAATTACCAATGGAGTAAACAGACAACCTACAGAAGGGGAAAAAGTATTCACAAACCATGCATCTGACAAAGGTCCACAATCTACAAGGAACTTAAACAAATCAACAAGCCAAAAACAAACAAAAAAAAATCCACTTAAAAATGGGAAAAGGACATGAACAGACACTTCTCAAAAGAAGACATACAAGTATCCAACAAATATGAAAAAAACACTCAATGTCACTTATCGTGAGAAAAAATGCAAATCAAACCCACAGTGGGATATCATCTTACCAGTAAGAACGGTGATTACTAAAAAGTAGGAAAACAACATATGTTTGTGAGGCTGTAGATAAAAGGAAAAGCTTATATACTGTTGGTGGGAATGCAAATTAGTTCAGCCACTGTGGAAGGCAGCTTGGAGATTTCACAAAGAACTAAAAATAGAACTACCATTTGAACCAGTAATCTCACTGCTGGGTATATACCCAGAGAAAAATAACTCATTTTATCAAACAGGCACATTCACCCATTTGTTCATTGCAGTACTATTCACAGGAGCAAAGACATGTAATCAATCTATGTGCCCATCAACAGTCAAATGGATAAAGAAAATGTGGTACACATACACCATGGGATACTATCCAGCCATAAAAAAAGAATAAAATTATGTCCTTTGCAACAACGTGGATAGAGCCGGGAGCAATTATCCTAAGTGATCTAATGCAAGAACAAAAAAATAAATACTGGATGTTAACACTTATAAGTTGGAGCCAAACACTGCATGCACATGAATATAAATATGGGAACAACAGACACTGGGAACTACTAGATGGGAGAGGAAGGGAGGAAGGAATGGGCTGAAGATCACTTGTTGGGTGCTGTGTTTACTAACTAGGTGATGGGATCATTGGGAACCCAGGTCTCAGCATCACACAATTTACCCATGTAACAAACCTGCACATGTACCCTTTAACCTATAATAAATGTTGAAATATAAAAACAGGAAAAGGAAATTCACATATATAATCTTATTCTTCGATGATGTTGTATGGATATAACATTGTGGTAGTTATACCCAGATTTGTTATAATATTTATTCCTTTATATCTAAAATCAGAATGATCATTTAGATTCAATTCATTTTTAAGCTGTAATATTTTATTTGGATTTAAATAACAAGACCTGAACATTATTATTAGGTTGGAATATATAAGAACAGGTCAAAAAAGTTTCTGAATATCCATGGTCACAGCAACCAGAGATATTTACTGTTAGCATTTTAGTGTATGTCTTTCTAATCTTCTATTTTCCATACCTTTATTGAAACATATTATTTATATTAAAAACTGCATAAATTATAAGTACACAAGTCAATGAATTTTCACAAATTGGACATATTTGTGTAACCAGCAATCAGTCAATAAACAGAATATTACCCAAAACCAGAAATTCCCCTTACACCTCTTTCCTGTCATTAGAACATCATCTGTCCTAAGAGTAAACATCCACTTTGGGAGGACGAGGCGGGCAAATCGCGAGGTCAGGAGATTGAGACCATCCTGGCTAACACGGTGAAACCCCGACTCCACTAAAAATACAAAAAACAGCCGGGCGTGGTGGCTGGAGCCTGTAGTCCCAGCTACTCGGGAGGCTGAGGCAGGAGAATGGCGGGAACCCGGGAGGCGGAGCTTGCAGTGAGCCAAGATCGCGCCACTGCACTCTAGCCTGGGTGACAGAGCGAGACTCTGTCTCAAAAAAAAAAAAAAAAGTAAACGTCATCTTAAATTTTAACACCATAGATTCATTTTGCCTATTTTTGAACTCTATATCATTGAAATCATAAAGTATAATTATTTTCATGTCTAGCTTCTTTCAGTCAGTATTATATTTGTGGGATTCAAACACATTATTGTTTGTGGCTGTAAATCATTCCATTTCCTCGCTGAATAGCATTCTATTTTTTGAACATATCTGAATTTTTTTACTCATTCTACTGCTCATGGGCATTTGGGTAATTTCCAGGTTTTGGAAAAAATAGTGCTGTTATGAATATTCTTTTTTAAAGTACGATATGCTAGTGGTGAAATACATTAGCTTTCAGTCATCATCAAGATTTGGAGATCATTATGTTAAGTGAAAGAAATAAGCCAGGCACAGAAAGCAACGTCACATGTTCTCACTTATTTGTGGAATCTAAAAATCAAAAACAATTGCGCTCGTGTACATACAGAGCAAAATAATTGTTACCAGAAGCTGGGAATGGTAGGGAGTATTGGGGGTGATGTGGGGATGGTTAATGAGTACAAAAAATAGAAAGAATAAAACCTACTATTTGATAGCACAACAGGGTGACTATAGTCAATAATAACATAATTGTACACTTTAAAATAAAGAGTTTAATTGGATTGTTTTTAAGGCAAAATATAAATGATTGAAGGGATGGATACCCCATTTTCCATCACGTGCTTATTTCACATTGCATGTCTGTATGAAAACATCTCATGTACTCATAAATATATATGCCTACTATGTACCCATAAAAATTACAAATGAAAAATTAAATTAAAAAATTGAAAAGTGGAGTGTTGACATCTTAACAAAGATTGTGCCTTTGTTATTCTGAATTAGCAACATGCAGATGGATCTCTAATCTTTCTACTCATTATCAAGAAAAAGACTCAATACCTAATTTTCCCAATTATCTAGAAGCTGGATGCCTGATTCCAGAGATTAGTAAAGTATTTTCCATATGGAAAGATCTAAAGACAGAATATGGAAGGGTGGGGAATAAAATTGCCTTTCTCTCCTCATTTCCATGCCCATTAATGAGCAGAAGATTATAAGAATTTATACAAAAAGCTCTAATTATTTGAAAATAACTGCTTGTGGATACCAGTTTAGAGATAATAAGGTCTTTCAGATTTTTTTTTTCACTAGTCTAAGTAATGATCTTTTAGGGAATAACTTGACAAAGCTTTTGCAGGAAGTTAATGAACTGACCTAGTCACTTCTCCCTTTTGATGTATTTGCAGTTAAATGTCTATGATTGTTTAAATTTTGTTTTTGTTTGTTTGTTCATCTCTTCTGACCTTTAACAAGTATGAGTCCAACCACAAAATCCTTTAAAAGTAATTTCTTGAAAGGCTTCAAGATGGCTGACTGGACGCATCTGGTACTTGTCTCTTTCATGGAGAGGAACCAAAATAGTGGGTAGATAATCACCCCTCGAATAGACCATTTAATAGAGAACAATGATATTCAACAGACAAGCAATGGGAAGCACTGAAAGCAAGGAAGGAGAGGGAAGCAAGGCTGTCCACTTGTCCAGGATCAGCTGGGAGCCTGAAGAGGCTCCTCATAGCAGGGAAAAAGTAAGTGAGGGACCTTCAATGGTCCACATTTTTGCCACAGGCTCCTACAATCCTAGCCATAGGAAATCTGCTCAACACTTGCAGGTCCTGATACTAACGTAGGGAGCTGCCTGGAGACCATGCAATGTCATTTATCTAGAGAGGGATATCATGCCAAGTCCCACATACCGACCAAGTCCTAAGCAGCTGCAGCATGGCAGCATTTTGAGAGCCCAGCCACAATCATACTGCATCCTGCTCTAGGATGCCCGTGCATCTAGACATATCTGGAGCCCCATTGACGTTACCTTCCCACAGCTACCACTGCTGGGGACAGTGAACCTCCAGCCTTACAGGAAGGGCAGTCACACATTTTCACATGCTCCAAGTGCAAATCACACTTTCTGCAACTTCTGCCTCTTCTGGCATCTGCACGGCTGAAGCATGAGTGAATCACATGCTCTCCAGCCACCTGCTTATGGATGCTCCCACTGAGAGCATCTTCACTTCCCCCAATAACAGGGCTATGGCACAGCCAGTTCTACCTGCATGTGAGCATCCTGCCTACCACACCCAGCAACTGCAGACACCACCAGGGGACCTGAGAGCTGGTCAGCCCTGCCTTTGCCGCCCCCATGTCTGCACACTTTCCAGGGCTCTGGGAATTGCCCAGCCCATTTCAACCACTGTTGGTACCTGTGCAGTCCTTCCAGATTGGAATGTCAAACCCACTCAATCTGCCACTACCACCACAGTTGGTACCCAGACACATGAACAATCTGCTATCTAAGAGGCTGCCCCCAGCCCATCACAGCCACCATTAAAATTAAGACGAGTATGAACTGCTTGGATCTCAGAGGGTTGTTCCACCATGGCTACTGCCATTGCCCATGCAATGCCCACTGCTTAAGGACTAAAGAACTGAATTACCCACCCACCCAGCCCACTGGTTCTATTCCTAGCATCTAAGCAAGCCACGTGGAGGCTCAAGAATCAGCCTTTTTAGACCCACTATCATGGTGCCAGTGTATGCCACACTGGAGCCCCAAACAGGCATTCTTGACCCACTCCTGCCAACACTGGGGCTCAAAGACTTGCTCATTTGGTATCCTACTCTTCAGAAAAAGTTTGCCACAGCCTCCACTAACAACCACACCCCAAGCCACCAATGAAATAATAGTTGTTTATATGCCAGATTTTCTTTACCCAGTCTATAATTGATAGGCATTTGGGTTGGTTCCAAGTCTTTGCTATTGTAAATAGTGCTGCAATAAACATACATGTACATGGGTCTGTACAGTTGAATGATTTATAATCCTTTGGGTATATACCCAGTAATGGGATTGCTGGGTCAAATGATATCTCTGGTTCTAGATCCTTGAGGAATCGCCACACTGACTTCCACAATGGTTGAACTAACTTACACTCCCATCAACAGGGTAAAAGCATTCCTATTTCTCTGAATCCTTGCCAGCATCTGTTGTTTCCACACTTAAAAAAATGAGTTCATGTCCTTTGTAGGGACATGGATGAAGCTGGAAACCATCGTCCTCAGCAAACTAACCCAGAAACAGAAAACCAAACACCGCATGTTCTCACTCATAAGTGGGAGTTGAACAGTGAGAACACATGGACACAGGGAGGGGAACATCACACACTGGGGCCTGTCAGGGATGGGGGGAAAGGGGAGGGAGAGCATTAGGACAAATACCTAATGCATGCAGGGCTTAAAACCTAGATGCTGGGTTGATAGGTGCAGCAAACCACCATGGCACATGTATACCTATGTAACAAACCTGCACGTTCAGCACATGTATCCCAGAACTTCAAGTAAAATAAAAAATTAAAAAACAAAGCAAAAATAAATAATATTGCTAATGCCATTTACAGTTGAAAAAAAAATCACACAGAAACAACACTACTGCATGCATCCAAAATCAGAGCCAAAGTATGCTACCAAACCATCACCAAAAAACATCTTTAGGAAAAAGTCCTCCATTAAGAGAGCAAATTTAAAGCAAAAAATTGAAAGAAGCAACTTTCACACCAGATGTGCAGATATCAACCTAAGGACACAGGAAAAAAAAAAAAAAGGACACAGGGAAAAGCAAAGAAACATGACACCTCCAAAAGAACAAAATAATTCTTAAGCAACAGATCCAAATAAAAAAGAAATTTATGAAATCCTGGAAAAATATTTTAAAATATCGATATTAAAGAAGCTCAGTGAGATACAAGGGAATACTGGAAAAAATACAAAGAAATCAGAAAAGCAATTCAGAATATGAGAGAGGAACTTGCCAAAAATATAGACATGACTAAAAAAATCTAACACTAATTTTGGAACTGAATAATTCATTGAATGAAATAGAAAACACATCTGAAAGCTTCAATAATGAACTGACTACAGCAGAACAAAGAATCTCAGAGCTTGAAGACAGGTATTTTGAAATAACACAGTCAAACAAAAATAAAGAAAAAAATGGAAAAAGTATGAGCAAAGCATATATGGTATATGGGAAATGATAAAATGATCAAATATTCAAATTTTCAATGTCTCAGAAGGCAAAGAGAAAAGCAAAGGGTTAGAAAACCTATTTCATTAAATAATAGATGAAAACTTCCCAAGTGTAGCAAGAGACTTAGGCACACAGATATAGGAAACTCAAAGACCTCCAAGTACATGCAAGACATAAATGTGTTCTCCATGGCACATTATATCAAATCGTCAAAAGTCATAAGCAATGATAAAATTCTAAAAACAGAAGGAGAATAGTGTCTAGTCACTTATAATGGAACCCCAATGACTTCTTATGAAAAAGTTTACAAGGCAGGATTAAATGAAATGATATATTCAAAGTGCTAAAAGAAAAGTAATGCCATTCAAGGACACTATACTCAGCAAAGTTATCCTTATCCTTCATACATTAAGAAGAAATATTTTTTTCCCAGCTAAACAAGAGTTGAGGGAATTCATTGGCACTATACAGTCCTGACAATAAATGCTCAAGGGAGACCTCCACCCAGAAGTGAATGAAGAATATCTGCCATCATGAAAACACACAAAACTACAAAATACACTGGTAGAGCTAGCGCAAAAACAAGGAAAACAACCAAATGTTACCACTACAGAAATTCACCAAATCACAATGATATCTGTAAGAGAAAAATAAAGGGACAAAAAGTATACCATCGATCAGAAATCAATAAATGAAAGACAGGAATAAGCCTTCACATATCAATAATAACCTTGAATGTAAACAAATTCAACTTTCCACTTAAAAAGATACAGACTAGCTGAATGGTTTTTTTTTTTTTTAAAAAAAAAAAACAAACAACAACTATATGCTGCCTACGAGAAACTCATCTCACCTCTAAACACATATACAGACTAAAAGTAAAGTGATGGAAAAAGACATTCTATGCAGATGAAAACCAAAAGCAAGTAGGAGTAGCTATACTTAGATAAAACAGACTTTAAGTCAAAAGTAACAAAGAGAGAACAGAGAGAGACAAATAAGGTAAGTATATAATGAAAAAGGGATAAGTTCAGCAAACACGTTTAAAAATTCTAAGCATATATGCAACCAATACCAGAGAACCCAGATATGTAAAGCAAATATTATATCTGAAGACAGAGATAGTCTTCAATACAATAATAGTAAGGGATTTCAGCAACCCACCATCAGCTTTAGACAGATCATCTAGACAGAAAATGAACAAATAAATATTGGATTTAAACAGCACAGTATATCTGTGGGAGGTAAAATGTAAGATAACTGAACTCATGGATAGAGACAGGAAAAGGATGTCTACCAGAGTCTGGGCATGGGAATGGGGGAAGTGGGTATTCTTAATGGGTACAATAAAATAGAAAGAATAAGACCTAGCATTTGATGGCACAAAAGGGTGACTATAGTCAATAATAAATTAATTGTACATTTAAAAATAACTAAAAGAATATGATTGGATTGTTTGTAACACAAAGGATAAATGCTTGAGGTTATGGGTACCTCATATACTATCATGTGATTATTATGCATTTCATGTCTGTATCAAAATATCTCATGTACCTCATAAATATATGTACCTACTATGTACTCACAAAAATTATAAATTATAAAATAAGCTGCAGGTTAGACCAAATAGACCTAAAAGACATTTACAGAACATTTTATCCAACAATTACAGAATGCATATTCTTCTCATCAGCACATTAAACATTTCAAAGGACAGATTATATATTAGAAGACAAAATAAGTCTCAACAAATTTTTAAAAATCAAAATCATATAAAGTATCTTCTCAAACCACAATGGATTAAAACTTAAAATAAATAATAAAATGAACTTTTTGGAAACTGAATAAATACAGAGAAATGAAACAACATGCTCCTGAATGTCAATAGGGTCAAGAAAGAAATTAAGGAGGAAACATTAAAATACCTTGAAACAAATGAAAATTGAAACACAACATACCAAAATCTGTGTGATACAGAAAATGCAGTGCTAAGAGAGAAGTTATAGCAATAAACATATTTATCCAAAAGCAGAAAGATTTCAAATAAACAATTAATCGATACACCTCAAGGAACTACAGAAGCAAGAACAAACCAAACCCCAAATTACCAGAAAAAAATAACAAAGAACAGAAGAGAACTAAACCAAATCAACAAAACATATAGTTGGTTTTTTGAAATGATAAAATTGATAAACCACTTGTTACATTAACCAGGAACAAAAGAGAGAAGACCCAAAGAAACAAAATAAAAGTGAGAAATGACATATTAACATTAAGAATGTAGAAATATAAAATATTATCAGAGATGCTTAAGAACAACTACACACTAACAAACTGAAAAACCCAGAGAAAATAGAAAAATTTATAGACACATACAGCCTACCAAAATTGAATCAGAAAGAAACAGAAAATCTGAACAGATCCATAATGAATAATGAGATTGAATTAGTGTATTAGTAAATTCTCACACTGCTATAAAGAACAACCTGAGGCTGGATAATTTATAAAGAAAAGAGGTTAAATTGGCTTATGGTTCTGCAGGCTGTACAGGAAGCATGGCTCGGGCAGGGCTCAGGAAACTTACAATCATGGTGGAAGGCTAAGAGGAAGCAGCATGTCCTACGTGGCTGGAGCAGGAGGAGGAGAAAGTGAAGGGAGAAATGCTACACACTTTTAAACAACTAGATCTTGTGAGAACTCATACGCCATTATGAGAATAGCAAGGGAGAAGTCGACCCCTATGATTCATTCACCTCCCACCAGGCATCTTCTCCAACACATAGGAATTACAACCCAACGTGAGATTTGGGTGGGAACACAGAGCCAAACCATATCAATTAGTAATAAAAAGCATAGCAAGAAAAAAAAGTCCAGGACCAGATGGCTTCACAGCTGAATTCTGTAAAACTTTCCAAAGATTAACACCGATTCTTTTCAAACTATTTCAAGAAATTAAATTGGAAGGAATTCTCCCTAACTCATTCTACAAAGCCAGCATTAGCCTGATACCAAAACCAGACAAGTATGCAACAAAAAAAGAAAACCACAGGCCAGTATCTCAGATGAACATAGGCACAAAAATTCTCAACATCATAAGGTGGATTCCATATCTTGGCTCTTATGAACTGTGCTACAATCAACATAGGGGTGCAGAATGTTTGCATCAAAATATCATATTTACTTCATATATATGTACAACTATTATATATCCATAATACTTAAAAAATAAAAAATAAAATTCTAAACAAAATACTAGCAAACAGAATCAAACAGAAAATCAAAAAATACATGATCAAGTCAAATTTATTGCAGGTATGTAAGGATAGTTCGACATACACAAATCAATAAACATAATACATCACATCAACAGAATGAGGATAAAAAATATGATCATCTTAATAGCAGAAAAAATATTTGATAAAATTCACTGTCTTTTAATAATAAATATTCTTTAAAAAGGTATAAAAGTAGCATAACTCAACATAATAAAGGTCATAAATGACAAACCCACAACTAACATCATGCTGATTGCAAAAGTTGAAAGCCTTTCCTTTATGAGATGGAACAAGACGACGATGCCCACTTTCAGCACATCTATTCAACATGGTACTGGTAGTCCTAGCCAGAGCAATTATATAAAAGAAAGAAATAAAAGTCATCCAAATTGAAAAGGAAGGAGTTAAGTTATCCCTGTTTGCAGATGACATAATCTTATATCCAGAAAACCTAAAGATTTCACCAAAAAATCTTAGATCTAACACATAAATTAAGTAAATTTGCAAGATAAAAATTAGCATGCAAAAAATAAGTAGCATTTCTATACAATAAAGAAGTAGCTGAGAAAGAAATCAACAAGGCAATCCCATTTGCAATAGCTACAAAAAAAAAAAAACTAGGAGTAAATTTAACCTAAGGGGTGAAAGATCTCTAGAAGAAAAACTACAAAACTTTGATGAGAGAAATTGAAGAGGACACAAACAAATGAAAAGACATCATGTTCTCATGGATCAGAAGAATTAATATTAAAATTACCATAATGCCCAAAGCAATCTACAGATTCAATGCAATCTCTACTGAAATATCAATATCACTTTTCATGGAAGTAGAATAACAATTCTAAAATTCGTATGGAATCAAAAAGAGCCCAAATAGCCAAAGGATTCCTGAGCAAAAAGAACGAACCTGGAGGCATCACCCTATTTGACTTCAAAATATATTACAAGGCTATAGTAGCCAAAACAGCATGGTATTTGGTATAAAAATTAGACACAAAGACCACTGAAACAGAATAGAGAATTCAAAAATAAATCCACCCATTTATAGCCATCTTATTTTTCACAAAGGCACCAAGAATATACATTGGGGTAAGGACATCCTCTTCAATAAATGGTGCTGGGAAAATAGGATATCCTTATGAAGGAGAAAGGAACCAGACCCGAATCTCTCACCATGTAAAAAAATCAGGTCGGCCGAGCACGGTGGCTCATGCCTGTAATCCCAGCACTTTGGGAGGCTGAGGCAGGTGGATCACGAGGTCAGGAGATGGAGACCATCCTGG
This sequence comes from Pongo pygmaeus, assembly GCF_028885625.2. Taxonomy (NCBI): domain Eukaryota; kingdom Metazoa; phylum Chordata; class Mammalia; order Primates; family Hominidae; genus Pongo; species Pongo pygmaeus. The sequence goes on along the minus strand of NC_072396.2, from coordinate 90,554,959 downwards.
CTAATGCGGTGAAATCCCATCTCTACTAAAAATACAAAAAATTAGCCGGGTGTGGTGGCGGGTGCCTGTAGTCCCAGCTACTCAGGAGGCTGAGGCAGGAGAATGGCGTCAACCTGGGAGGCAGAGCTTGCAGTGAGCCAAGATCACGTCACTGCACTCCAGCCTGGGTGACAGAGTGAGACTCTGTCTCAAAAAAAAAAAAAAAAAAAAAAAAAAATCAGGTCAAGGTGGATTAAAGCCTTTAATGTAAGACCTGAAACTATAAAACTACTAGAAGAAAACATAGGGGAAATGTTTCAGGTACGCTTTGATTTAGGCAACAATTTTATGGCTAAAACCTCTAAAGCACACGCGATAAAAAACAAAACTAGACAAATAGGACTCTACTAAACTAAAAGGCTTTTGGCACCACAAAGGAAGCAATAAACAAAGTAAAGAGACATCCTGTTGAATGGGAGAAAACACTTGCAAACTATTCATCCAGCAAGAGATTAATATCCAGAATATACAAGGAACTCAAATAAGTCCACAGTAAATAATAATAAATATCATGTTAAAAGTGGGCAAAGTGCATGAGTAGACACTTCTCAAAGGGAGACGTAAAAATAGCCAACAGATATAGGAGAAAAATGTTCAACATCACTAAGTATGCAAATCAAAACCACAATGAGATACCTTCTTATCCCAGTTAGAATGGTTATTATTAAATAGATAACAAATAACAGATGCTGGCAAGGATGCGGAGAAAAGGGAACTCATACACTGTTGGTGGGAATAAAAATTAGTACAGCTACTATGGAAAACAGTATGGCAATTTCTCACAAACTAAAAACTATCATATTATCCAGGAATGACACCACTAAGTATTTATCTGAAAAAAATAAATCAGTATACCAAACGAATAACTACAACTCACATGTTTTTTGCAGCACTGTTCAGAATAGCAAAGATTGGGAATCAACCTAAGTGTCCCTCACCAGATAAATGGATAAAGAAAATGTGGTATAATACACAATTGAATAATACTTGGCCACAAAGAGAGAATAAAATTATCTTATTTACCACAACATGGATGGAATTGGAGGTAACTATGTTTAGTGAAATTAGCCCAGCAAAGACAAATATCACATATTCTCACACATATGTGGGAGATATAAAAGTTGATCTTATGGAGGTGGAGAGAAAAATGATGGATACCAGAAGCTGAGAAGGGTATTAGGGTGGGAGGGGTGTATGAAGAGAGGTTGGCTACAAAGAGCACAACTATATATTTAGATAGAAAAAATTAATTAAAATGCTAGATAGCAGAGTAGCAAATATATAATAAAAACAGGGTATTATATATAAATATTGTTTCTCCATTTAAATAGATGAAAGCTATTCTCTGAAGTTTGTTAGTCCCTCCTGCCACCTATAAATGTTAGAACTTATTGCCATATCCTCATTTATATTTTTCCCTATCCTCATTCATCTTAAACTCTCATTTTTTTTCTGTCACTTTGTCTGTCTGTACTACATTCTAGATGATTTTTTCATATTTATTTTTCAGTTCAGTACTTCTTTCTTTAGTTTTATTCTGTTGATTAACTCATTCATCTAGTTTTTCATTTCAATGTTTATGTTAATTTATTTCTAACAATCATATTTGGTACTTTAAAAATCTATTTGAAATGTTAGTAATCTCTAGTTTCTTGCTTATTAATTTAATTCCATGTTTTAATTCCCTAGGCAGCTCAGATAAAGTGTAAAATAACTACATGTCTGAATAGTTACGGATCTAAATCTATGCTTAGCTGTTTCTGTGATGCTTTCATGGTGGTTGGATTCCTTGTGTGTTTGAACATTTGATTTTTTTTATTGTGAGCTCATATTTGGTTCAGTTTAAGGGCCTCAAATACAGGTAGTGAGATCAAAAGATAAACCTTGAGCCCACAGTAAGGTGTGGATGCTGAATTTGAGACTCCTATTAATATAGACAGGACCTTCAGGTCAGTAGCACTCTCTTATCATAAACAAACACAACTTTACTCTGAAGAAAAGCACCTGTATTTTAGATGCATTTTAGAATTATGGCATTCTCTGTGAGCTCCTTGAAGACAGGAATAATATCTCTCATCATTACTTTCTCAGTGCCTGAAATAATGTAGGGTACAGAAGACATTATTTATAAAAATAATTAATGGAAATCATAGTAAGAACTGGAATTATGATCCTGATAAAACCGTGCATGTGAAAACTCTTTTTGTTATTATATCACTGTCATATGAAATGCTAACTAGACTTTGATAACATTCACTCTCGTAATACAATAACAAGATCAGGTCTGATCTATTGTCATCACTGAAACCATCTAGATTCCTCTGTTTATGATAATATAAACAGTAAATACATTTATCTAACTATAATGCATCATAAGGAATTTTAAATACTTTTTTATTCTTTTTCCCAGTGACTTATATAATGCAGTTATCTAAACAAATGCATCCAGAATGAATGAATGAATGTATTTATGTCTGTTTTGGAGAAATTTCTATTTGCACCTGATGTCGAGATTTATTATAGTTCTCAAACATCCTTATTTAGACAGTCTGCATGAAAATCAGTAATAACACATACAACAGACTGGAAGTAACCGGAGTGTATTTCTCTTCCTTTTAACCAAGAGCCATTTTAAAACAGTAAATGAACCGTGATATGTGTATGTTGGGGTGTGTGTGTGTGTGTGTGTGTGTATTTTTAATAAGGCTAAATTCTACAGGCAGCATTTGAGATTATGTTGAATTAAAAGATATAAAATATGAGAGCTCAAATAATGTAAATTTACTTATTGCTAATTCTATATTAAGTACCAAGTAGTTGACAGATTGCAAAACTGAGAGAGAAAGAAAAAAGTTATACTGGTCCTAAATATGATGAAAGCACACTGAGAAAAAACTCACAAACTATACAAGGTGTTGCTTCTTTGGTTCTAGAGACATAAGCATGTGAAGCAGAGACACACATTAGTAGATTTAAGGAGAAACCACTGCCAGACTACTCACAAATAGCTCTCTAGCCTCTACAGTAAATATTATTATTAAGGATGAGATTGATAACTCAAGCTGAAACTATATCAAGCAAGGACAAACTCTGCTATTTAGTAAAATAAAGTAGAAAAATGACTACTGAAAAAAAAATAATCTCAGTCATATTTATACAACTGTTCTAATAACTTCATATGATGATATTAGTGTAGTGATAACGTGGTTTATATTTAGGATTAAGCTAATTGAAAATATAGTAATTTGAATACAAATGTACAAATATCAGTTTACTTGATTCTTCTCTATCATAAAATAGAATATTTTTAAATTACATTTTACTTATTCTTTTTCCAAGACTTCCATAGTCACCCATCATACTAGCAGGATTTATTATGCAAGGATATAATCTGCAATTACTATTTAGAAAAATGCTATGTTCTGATCCAAAACAATCAAATCTACGATTCCTGCAAAAAATCAAATAGCCTTAGTTGCATTATTTGTAGTATTGTAATTTAGTTATCCTGGTTCTTTAAAATCTGTTTGTTGAGATAATAGCATTACATAGTGATTGCTAAAATCATAGGATAATTATGTGTACCTTTTAAAATAAAAACTTTATTTCAAAAGTCTAACCTTTTAATAATAAGCCTTATGTCAAGGTATATATATATATCTATTTATTTATTTCTCCAAAACAGACATAAAAATGGCCAATAGATATATGAAAAGTTGGCCAACATCAGTAATCACAAGGAAATGCAAATCATAACCACAGTGAGATATCACCTTTCACCTGCTGTTGTGGTTTCATCAAAAAACAAAATATAAATATTAGAAAGGATGTCGAGAAATTAGAAATTTGTACAGCTTTTTTATCATTTCAAATTTTATTATAGGTTAAAGGGTACATGTATAGGTTTGTTACATGCGTAAATCCTGATTCTGAGGCTAGATGTCCCAGTGATATTGACACCCAGGAAGTGAGCATAGAACCCAACAAACGGTTCTTCAGCCCACCCCCCCGTCCATCAGTTCCCATCTTTACATTCATATGTATTCAATGTTTAGCTCCAACTTATAAGTGAAAATATGTGGTATTTGGTTTTGCGTTCTTGCATTTGATTGTTTAGGATAATTGGCCTCCAGCTCCATCCATGTTACTGAAAATGACACCATATTGTTCTTTTTATTTCTGTAGTATTCCATGGTGTATATGTAGCACATTTTCTTTATCCAATCCACTGTTGATGGGCAGCTAGGTTGATTTCATATTTTTGTTTTTGTGAATAGCACTGCAATAAACATATGAGTGCATGTGTATTTTTGATAGTTGGCTTTCAATCCTGTGCATACTTTCTTTTTTTTTCCTATTTCCTTCCTTCCTGCCTGCCTACCTGCCTTTACTTCTGTCTTCTTGTTTTTTTGTGTGCTTCACCAGTATTTACATATTGTGAGTCCAACAATGCACAAAACACATGTCAATTTAGCTAGAATCTAATTATATTGTAGCATGAGCGCCCTTCATTGTATCTAATTTGACCTAATGTTGAAAGCATAGGTGGCTCTTATTATTTGGAGGTATGTTCCCTCAATACCTACTTTATTGAGAGTTTTTAACATGAAGGGTGTTGAATTTTATTGAAAGCCTTTTCTGCCTCTGTTGAGATAATCGTGTGTTGTTGATGTTTTTTTTCACACTAGTCTCACCTAGCAAATCATGTGGTTTTTGTCTTTAGTTCTGTTTATGTGATGAAACATATTTATTGATTTTCATATGTTGAACCAATCTTGTATCTGCAGATGACGCCTACTCGATCATGACGGAGTAGCTTTTTAATATGCTGCTGGATTCAGTTTGCCAGTATTTTGTTAAGAATTTTTGCATTGATGTTTATCAAGGATATTGGCTTGAGGTTTTCTCTTTTTGAAAACTCTGCCAGGTTTTGGTATCAGGTTTTGGTGCCAAGTTTTGGTATCATAGAATAAGATAGGAAAAAACGATTTGGAGAAACTAGAACCTTGCACACTTTTAGTTGCAATATAAAATTGTGCAGTCACTCAATGTGGAAAACAGTATGGTAGTTCCTCAAAATATATTTTTAAAACATAAAATAGCCATATGATCCAGCTTTCCACTTCTGGGTATAAAACCAGAAGTATTAAAAGCAGGAACCTGGACTGATATTTGTACACCAACATTGATACCAGTATTATGCACAATAACAAATACATGGAAATAACCCAAATGCCAATTTATGGATGAAATGGATTAATAAAATGTGGTACATAATACAATAAAATATTATTTAGCCTTAAAAAAGACAGAAATCTTGCCATATGTGACAACATGGATGAACCTGGTGGACATTTGGCTAAATGAAAAAAGCCAGTCACAAAAGGACAAACACTGCATGATTCCACATATATTAGTTATGTAAAATAGCCAAACTCATAGAAACAAAGAGTGAATAGTGGTTGCCAGGGGCTGTAGAGAGAGAGACATGGAGAGTTGCTATTCAACTGGTTTAAACATTCAGTTATGCAAAATGAATAAGTTCAAGAGATCTGCTGTACAGCATTGTGCCTACAGTCAACAACAGTCTATTAAGCACTTAAAAATGTGAAAGATGGTAGGTCTCATATTAAGCATATTAAGTTTTTACAACAAAGAATAATAATAGAATTTACTTAGAAAAATCAATGTAATGAATTGTACTAATAAAGCACAAAAACCACAATGTCATCTTGATAGATACAGAAAAACAATGTGACAAAATACAACGTGTTTTCATAGTAAATACACAAAACAAACTAAGCATAGATGAAAACTTCCTCAATCTGATAAAAGACATCTATAAAATGCCCACTAATCACATAATATTTAATGGTAAAAACTGAAAGCTTTCCTCTTGAGATCAGAAATAAGACAAGGATATTCACTCTCACCATGTCTATTCAACATTGTATTGCAGTCTCTAGCCACAGAATTAGGCAAGAAATAGAAATAAAAGGCATATAGATTGGAAAAGATAAATAAGACTATCTCAATTTGCGGATAGTATGATCTTATATAGAGAAAATTCTTCAAGAAACTACAGAAAAAATTTGTAAAGAATCTATATAAAAACCACTAAAGCTAAAAAAATTAATAAAGTTGAAGAATATAAGAACAATATAGAAAAATTAATTATATTTCTATACACAGCAGTGAGCAATCTGAAATTAAAATTAACAAAACAATTTCACTTATAAATTTGAAAACATTAAAAAACAAAATACAGGCATACCCCGTTCTTTGCACTTTACGGATACTATATTTTTTACAAACTAATTGTTTGTGTCAACCTTGCACTGAGCAAGTCTATTGGTGTCATTTTTCCAATAGCATTTGTTCACTTTTTGTCTCTGTGTCACATATTGGTAATTCCCATGAAATTTCAAACTTTTAATTATTATTATATCTGTTATGGTGGTCTATTATCAGCGATCTTTGATGTTACTCTTGTAATTGTTTTGGGACGCCATGCACTGCTCCTATATACAATGGCAAACGTAATTGATAAATGCTTTGCATGTTCTGACTGCTTCACTGACCTGTCATCCCCCCATTTCTCTTCCTCTGCTCAGGTCTTCTATTCCCTGAGATACAACAATATTGAAATTGTGTCAACTACTAATCCTCCAGTGGCCTCTAAGTGTTCAAGTAAGAGGAATAGTCACATGTATCTCGCTTTAAATCAAAAGCTAGAAATGATTAAGCTTAGTAAGGAAGGCATATCAAAAGCCAAGATAGGCTGAAAGCTAGGCCTCTTGCACCAAACAGTTAGCCAAGTTGTGAATGCAAAGGAAAAGTTCTTGAAGGACATTAAGAGTGCTACTCCAGTGAAAACACAAATGACAAGAAAGTGAGCTAGCCTTATTCTTGATATGGAGAAACTTGTAGTTATCTGGATGGAAGATCAAACAAGTCACAACATTTCTTTAATCCAAATCCTAATCCAGAGCAAGGCCCTACCTCTCTTTAATTCCTTGTAGGCTGAGAGAGGTGAAGAAGCTGCAGAAGAAAAGTTGGTATCTAACAAACGTGGGTTTATGAGGTTTAAGTAAAGGAACAATCTCCTTAACATAAAAGTGCAAGGTGAAGCAGCGAGTGTGGATGTAGAAGCTGCAGCAAGTTATCCAGAAAATCTAGCTAAGATCATTGAGGAAGGTGGCTACACTAAATAATAGGTTTCAATGTAGACAAAACAGCCTTATATTGGAAGAAGATGCCATCTAGGACTATCATAGCTAGAGAAGAGAAGCCATACCTGGCTTCAAAGCTTCAAAGGACAGGCTAACTCTCCTATTAGGGGATAATGCAGTTGGTGACTTTAAGTTCAAGCAAACGCACATTTTCCATTACAAAAAAAAAAATCCTGTAATTCTTAAGAGTTATGCCAAATTCTATTCTGTCTCTGTTCTATGATGGAACCATGAAGCCTGGATAATGGCACATCTATTTACAGCATGCTTTGCTGAACATTTTAAGCCCACTATTGAGACCTATGACTCAAAAAGAAAAGATTCCTTGCAAAATATTACTGCTCACTGCAAATGAATCTAGTTACCTGAGAGCTCTGTAAAAAGAAATTCATTTTTCATGCCTGCTAACACAACATACATTCTGCAGCTATGTAATACGGAGTAATTGTTTGACTTTCAAGTTTCATTATTTAAGAAAGGCATTTGGCAAAGCTATAGCTTCCATATATAGAGATTACTCTAATGGATCTGAGCAACCTAAATTGAAAACTTTCTGAAAAGGATTCACCATACTAATGTTATTGCAAACATTTGTGATTCATGGAAGGAGGTCAAAATGCCAGCATTAACAAGAGTTTAGAAGAAGTTTATTCCAACCCTTGTGGATGACTTTGAGGGACTCAAGACTTCAGTGGAGGAAGTCACTGCACATGTGAAAATAGCAAAAGTACTAGAATTAGAGGTAAAATGTGAATATATGACTGAATTGCCGCAATCTCATGATAAAACTTGAATAGATGAAGAGTTGTTATTTTATGGATGAACAAAGAACACGGTTTATTGAGATGGAATATACTCCTGATAAAAATGTTGTGAACACTGTTGAAATGACAACAAAGTATTTGGAATATTACATAAACTTAGTTGGTAAAACAGTGGTAGAGTTTAAGAGAATTGTCTCAAATTTTGAAAGAAATTTACTGCAGGTAAGATGCCTTCAAACAGCATCACATGCTACAGAGAAATCTTTCATGAAAGGAAAAGTCAATTGATGTGGCAAACTTCATTGTTGTCTTATATTAAGGAATTTCCACAGCCACCCCAACCTTCAGTGACCACCACCCTGATCTGTCAGCAGCCATCAACATCAAGGCAAGGCCCTCCACCAGTAAAAAGATTATGACTCGGTGAAGGCTTAGATAATCATTACTATTATTTTAGCAGTGAAGTATTTTCAAATTAAGGTATGTGTACTGTTTTTTAGACATAATGGCATCACACACTTAATAGACTACAGTATTGTGTAAATATAACTTTTACATGCACTGAGAAATCAAACAATTTGTGTGACTTGTTTTATTGCAATATATGCTTTATTGTGGTGGTCTGGAACCAAACACATGATATCTCTGGGGTGTGGCTGTACTGAGGAGTAAACTTTAAAGAAGTGCAAAATGTATAGTTTGAAAACGACAAAACATTGCTGGAAGAAATTGAAGAGAACCTGAATAAAAGGAAAATATCTTGTTTTCATGGATCAAAATACTTAATACTGCTGATATGGCAATACTCGGCAAATGTACCTACAGTTTCAATAGAATCCTTGTTGTAATTCCAGTTGATATTTTATCAGAAACTGATCTAAAAATTCTCGTAGAAACACAAAGGATCAAATAGACCCAAAGCAATTCTGAATAAAATAATAAAAGACTCATATGTCTTTATTTTAAAACTTATTATAAAGCTATAATCAAGATAGTATGATATTGGCAAACAAATAGACACGCAGATAATTAAACATAATTGAGTGTCCAGAAATCAGTGCTTAATTTTACAGAGAAGTGATTTTTGATGAGGGTGCCTACTTAATTCAACGAGGAAATGTTTAAAACAAACAGTGCTAGGATGATCAAATGTTCAAATGCAAAATAATGAAGTTGGTCCCCTATCTAACACAACAAAAATTAACTCAAAGGGGAGTACAGATCTAAGTGTAAGAGCAAAGCATTCTTAGATACAACACCACAAGCACATGTGTCAAAAAATAGATAAATTGATCTTTATGAAAATGAATAACCTGTCCATCAAAGGATACTATGAAAACAGTAAAAAGATAACCCACAAAATGGGATAAAATATTTAGAAGTCATATGTCTGATAAAGATATTGTATCCATAATATAAAAAGAACTCCTACAACTTAAAAACAAATGATAAATTAAATAAAATAAAGAATTAAAATGCCTAATAAAAAAATTGACAAAGGACTTAAACAGATATTTGTCCAAAGAAGATGTATAAATAGCCAATAAACACAGGAAAAGATGCTCAAAATGATTATTCATCAGGGAATACAAATCAAAGCCAAAATGAGATAATACATCGCAAACATTAGTCTAGCTATCATCAAAATCACAGAAAATAGTAAGTGTTGGAGAGAGCAGGGAGAAATTAAAACCTTCATATATTGCTGGTGGAAATGTAAATGGCTGCATCCACTTTGGCAAAGAGTGTAGTAGTTTCTTAAGTGGTTAAACACAAAATTACTGTAAGACACATCAATTTCACTCCTAAGTATATATACATGTGAAATGAAAACATGAGTCAACCGAAAACTGTATGCAAATGTTCACAGCAGCATTACTCGTAACAGCCAAAAAGTGGAGGTATCCCAAATATCCTTCAACTGATGAATGGATAAACAAAATATGATGTATCCATGCAATGAAATAATATTCCACCATAAAAAATAAAAGCAAACAACTTCATTAAAAAGTGGACGAAGGACATGAACAGACTTTTCAAAAGAAGGCATACATACAGCCAGCAGCATATAAAAAATGTTCAATATCATTGATCATTAGAGAAATGCAAACCAAAACCACTATGAGATACCATCTCACACCAATCAGAATGGGTATCATTAAAAAGTCAATAAACAACAGATGATGGCAAGCTTGTGGAGAAAAAGGAATGCTTATACACTGGTGGTGGAAATGTTAACTAGTTCAGTCACTGGGGACAGCAGTTTGGCGATTTCTCAAAGAACTTAAAATAGAACTACCATTTGAGCCAGCAATCCCATTATTGGATATGTACCCAAAGGAATATAAATCATTCTAAATCATGCATGTGTATGTTCATTGCGGCACTGTTCACAGGAGCAAAGACATTAAATCAACCTAAATGCCCATTAAAAACATGGTGCATATACACCATGGAATATTATGCAGCCATAAAAAAAGGACAGGATGATGTCCTTTGCAGCAACATGGATGGGGTTGGAGGCTAAGAGAGAGAACTAATGCAGGAACAGAAAACCAAATACTGCATGTTTTCACTTATGAGTGGAAGATAAATATTGAGAACACATAGAAACAAAGAAAAGAACCACAGACACTGGGGTCTACTTGAGGTTGGAGGTTGGGAAGAGGGAGAGGATTGAAAAACTACATGTCAGATACGATGCTTATTACCTGGGTGACAAAATAATCTGTACGCCAAACCCAAGTGACACAGAATTTACATATATAACAAACCTGTACTTGTACCTCTGAACTTAAAAGTTGAAAAAGAAATATGACAATGCTTTTATTCCAGGTGAAGTATAATATATATTATTGTGACCAAAGGATGTTGAAACTATTAGCTGCTCATCTGTAGGCTGTGGGTTAACTTAAAATATAACATTTCAATGGGCTAAATTCTTGGGCTGGATGGTGAATTTATTGTTCCACTATTTCTGTAGCATATCAGATTTGATCATCAGAGTGCTTGGGGCACCTTGCACATAGAGAGTTTTCTATTGAAAACATTTACTTCCCAGTGCAAAATATCACAAAAACCCTATTCTTGATAGCAGTTTGAGAGACGAGTGGCTGCCAGAGGAAGGGGTTTTACTCTGTGCCTTTGTTTCCACACAGGTAAAGTAGAGTGAATAGTCGTAATTGCTGTACTCTAAAGAATCCCAGAACTGACTGTTAAAGACCACATAACACAATGTCATAACGTGATTAATTTGGTCAATTTATTTGACATAGTCTGTGAAAAAATAAAATCGAAAGCTTTATTTGACTGATCAGTCAGTTTATTCAAAATACTTGATTCAAAACTAAAATCACAGTATCGGGCACAGTCAAAATGGATATCAATGCCATGAAAGCTTAGGTCATACAGACTTTGAGACATGTATTATAATGTCATCCAGTTTTACCAGATACAGTAAGGGTGGGCTACATGAATACTCTAAAGGTATGTCTTTATGTTCTGAAAATTCCTCCGTAATAGCAAAGCTGGCATTTTATAATTTTCAGAGCTATAAATCATTTTTAAAATCATGATGATACTCAAAGCAGATGTGAAAACATATGTTTGCCACAGTTGTATAAACTGCTTACTTGTCACAGTTAATAAATGTTGACACTTCTACTTTAACTCATTTCCTTTTAATAACTAAACTCTATTTCAGGAAAATATATTTTTTTCTTACCGTCACAAATATAACTGGAAGAACTTGACATAGAGAATCCCATTTTTTTTAAAAAAAACCTTTCCACTATAACTGGGGTGCAGTTTAATATGCCACTCTTGCTTATTAATGTCCTCAACAGGATATGTGACCAACTTATTTGATTTAAACAAGTAATATTCTACCATTACACAGCAAGAAATTCAGAAATCCCAGTGCATACTACTATATATTTTATGAAAATCAGATACTGTACATCTGTAGTAACGCTTGAACTGATCTTTCATAAGACACAATAGTGTATACTTGAGTGCTGCAGTACACGGGACAGTCCCAAATGCCATTTCGACTTGTGGGGTTTGCAGCTCTGATTGTATCATATGCATCATGTACAGCTTGGGACTTTCCTAGCAAAGCTGCTTTACTACCAAGATGTCCTTTAAATAGTCATGACATAGTGGGAAAAAAGTCTCAGGAACAAATTGTTGCTGGGTTATAAATGAAGTTTCAACTATAACTAGACTTTCATTACCTGTGCAAGAGTTTGGATAGTTTAATATCATGAACCTGACTTTCTTTCTGACAACTATTCTGAAATCAATCTTTTGCATTTTGGAGCCCCAGAGGGTATAGCCTTTTACTGTCAGGCTAAGAAAAGACAAAACATGTGGCAAGGAAACCAACCATAGATCAATGAAATTAAAATCATACATTATTTCAAATTCCAACTAAAATGCTCATCTAGGTAATTATGAAGCACGTTCAGTTTACAGAAAAGAGAAAATATTCTTCATTAACTCTTCAGTTCATGAAATATTTTTTCTATATATTATGGGCACCTTTAGTAGATCGAAAAATTTACCCTGTGGTGAAGTACAATAAACTGAAGTAAAATATGAATGGTATACCAACAGAAGAATGTGTCCTTTTGTTTCTTAATTCATTAGTGGTCACTCATTTGTAGACTCTCGTTCTTTCTCAGACTTTCTAGAATCAGTTATACACAATGTAGTAACAACCAGGTAGTCTACGTCATAGAAAAGAGTAAAGCTAGAAGACGTCTGTCATGTCTTCCAGGAATTAAACTTACTTTCTCAGGGACATTAGCCTCAAGCTCTGATCCACTGGTTCTTAACCCTGGCTACACATAAGAATCTCTTGAAGAAATGCTGAAAAGCAAAACAAAATGCTGTTGCCCAGGTTCTATTCCAGACCAAGTGAATCAAACTCTGAGCGTGTGGCCTCAGCATCCATATTAATAAAAACTCCATAGGTGATTATAATTGGGAGCCAGATTTGAGAACCGCTATGCTCACTATGAAGCTAAAGGGCTCCAAAAAACATATAATACTGACAAACTAAGTGAGATTTGGATTAATTTCCCCAAGAGATAGTCTTCATCCTTCTGGAATCTAAAACCTTCCCTAGTCTCCCAAATTTCTCTTCCCCCAAGAAAATACATTATTTTGGAAAGGCTGAAAGCAATCACTATTATGAGCTGTAAATATTCAGAGTTCCCTTAAAGAACTTCCCCCTTGTAAGACTAAAGGAAGAGCAAAAACCATTTTCCTGAAAGGAAGTGGGTACACAGGAAATTGGACTGTGTAGGTATAGAAGATTAACAAATATTTTACCTAGCTCAATTGATCTGTAATTACTATATACTAAATGTGAATTTGTTACAGCTGAATGTACCTGTCAACTTCTATATACCTGAGTAGAATTAGATAGAAGGAAATGGTAAGTAATCAAAGTCAAGTCACACAGAGAAGAGTAATTTTTATCGCCCACACTTCCTTGGCACTTTTTTCACATAATATTTCATTTCACCGCTCAATAATCCAGTGCATTAGACAGGGTGATAAGTTTTTTCCATATAATAGGTAAAGAAACTCATGGTGGTTAAGTGGCATATACAAGATGTTATAGCTAGTTAGTGCCAGACCTATAGCTAGACTAAAGTTCCCAATATGCCACATCACAACCAATTTCTGGAATAGCATCTATGGTGTAAGGCTTCTGAGAAAACAACATGTATATAAATGTAGGGGAAATCATGTTAAATATTTGTGATCTAAGTTGTTGAGATTGTGGCAAATCTTACATTGATTCACTTTTTAATCACTCTTAAATGGGCAACTGCCTAAAGGATATTTTAACTTCCCTTATTCAAAAGATGTTGTGACTGTGTCAGGTGTATTGTATCACATATAGAACTCATACATACTCTACAAAAATTTCATCATATTACTTCCATGAGACTGAATGATACAGTAAAGGAAGATCTTTGCAGAGAACAAACTTCTCACAATGTAAGTTTCATTTTGTTGGTCATATGTTTCAGCAATTACAAAAGACCAAATTTCAAAAAGCTATTTATATTAAGGAGGTGTCAGCTTCCCCAGCTTTTCCTTCTCCTCTATTTTTCCTAAAAACTAATTTCCAGAAACAATATTTTCCAATTACCTGTTTCAGAAAAGTTACTCACCCATTCTTTCCAAGTGATGATCCATCTGAGAGGGAGAGCTGGACACACTGCTGCTGGTGTGGGAAGAGGTCTGGCTCCCAGGACGATGATTCTCTTCCAGAGAAGGAGCAGGAGAAGGACTCTCTGGGATCCGCTCCTGACACAAAAGGAAACACAAAAGGAAATGTCATCTATGCGCCAAGTTTTTATGTTGGTTGAGTCTACACATTTGAAATGTTGACCTCTCACTTATTGTGAAAGTGTACACATCTACAATAATTGGTCTTAAATACATATATTTAAACAAAAATATGTTTTTGATTCTTGTGAAATTAATAAAATATCATGAGGGCTAAATTATAGAAAAAGTCAAAAAAATATAGTAAAGGGTCAAGAAAAGTTAATTTCCATTTGCTCTGCTAAAAAATTCATAAATGATTAACTGTGTAGGTGTGTTTTGAAGGTTATTGTTATTGTAGTTTCTAGATTGATGTAAAGTTCGTGGCAAGACCTGGAGGGTGATACTCCTATCTCATTAAGAAGGAGAACTCCCAAATGTAAAGACTTGAGAGCCCTGGAATAAAACTCACAAATTGTGGCACCTGGAACATGTTGCGCTTTTCTGCATGGACAAAATTTATAGAAATAATATACTTGTATATTAGATACCTGTAACCTCTCAGACCTTAATAACTTATGTTGAATTCTGCCAACAAAATATTTTAATAGGCTGGGCATGGTGGCTCACGCATGTAATCTCAGCAATTTGGGAGGCCGAGGCGGGTGGATCACCTGAGGTCAGGAGTTCGAGACAAGCCTGATCAAAATGGTGAAACCCTGTCTCCACTAAAAATACAAAAAATCAGCTGGGCATGGTGGCAGGCACCTGTAATCCCAGCTACTGTGGAGGCTGAGGTAGAAGAATCTCTTGAACCCAAGAGGTGGACATTGCAGTGAGCCAAAGTCACGCCTTTGCACTCCAGCCTGGGCAACAAGAGCAAAGCTTCATATCAAAACAAGTATATATATTTTAATAGTCACAGTACACCATTATTGTTTTTTTCAAACTTACACTATGATCTATCAAGGTCAATTCTTCTAGTATTCCATAGATTTTTTTAGTTTTTAATAATGTATTTTAATAAAATATTTTTGCATACTTCTGCAGTAACATGGCTCTCGAGACTTCTGATTATTAAAATTGCTATAAAACACTGAAGCTATTCACTCTATTTATGCATCACAAATTGATGACTAAATCCAAATCATTAAGTTAATTTGATCAATAAAAGAACCAAACTGCAGAGTTTATGCACTTATGCAATAAATGTGACTGGGTGATAGACATGCCAGCACAGAGAATGTTCTATAAAATATTTAATTCATCCATAATAAATTTCTTCAATTAAATGTTGTGTCTAATTATCTGTAATCACATCATTATTCTAATCATCATAACATTAAGAAATAATTTGTCAAATATGTGCTTGTACATTTCTACATTGATTTTGCATGAGAAGCCCAAATAACCCCCCTAAAAAACTGTTTGTTTAGTGCAAAAGTAATAGCATTAAAGTTAAAATTTATTATTTCATTAGCAGTGGTTAACATTATCCAATGTCTGGCATTGCAGCAGGCACAGTGATGCCACCTCTCCAACTTAAAATCTCCAATCCACATCTTAATTACAGGAACCTGTGAATTTGTTACTTCACATGGCCGAAGGGACTTTGCAGATACAATTGAGAATCATGAAATAGGGAGATGGTACTGGATTATCTTAGTGGACCCAATCTGATCACCAGGATTCTAAACTGTGGAAGACACAGGCAGAAAAGGGTCAGAGGGAGACATGACTGCAGAGGAATTGTCATAGAGATGCAACGTTGCTGGCTTTGAAGATGGAAGAAGGGAGCCATGAGCAAAGAGATGTGAGTGACCTTTAACAATAAACACTGGGCACTTCTAGAGGGGGTAGACAGGGAGAGGGAAAGGGCTGAAAAACTACCTATTAGACACTATACTCACTACCTAGGTGACAGGATCATTAGTACCCTAAACCTCACCATCACATAATATATCCGTGTAAAAAGCTTGCACATGTATCCCATATATCTAAATTAAAAGTTGAAATTATTTTAAAAGAATAAAAGAAAACAGATAACAGATTCTTCTCTGGAGCCTATAGAAAGAAATGCAGCACACCTTGACCACACCTTGCTTTTAACCTAGTGAACTTCATGTCCAACTTCTGACCTACAGAACTCCCAGATAATAAATTTGCACTGTGTTAAACCACTAAATTTGTGGCAATTTGTTATAGCAACAATAGAACATTAATACGGTCATCAATGTAGTATGCATATTTTTAAATTTGTTTTACATTATTGCTTAGCATTTCATTAACATCCAATAACTTCAGTGAAATGAATAGTAGGCTTTGAGTATATTAGCTACAGTATATGCTAATTAAATACCAATAATTTTAAATGTGTATTACATGTTAAGGACTTTATTGCTGTTGTCATGCCTCCAAAACAATGTTTCCAAACAGAGTAGAATACTGATACATTTCTTTTATATTTAGTATGCAGGAAAATATCTACTTGTCACATAATGTCCGCAAGGAAAAATAAAAAGAAATATAGAAGCAAAACAGAAGAAAAGAATCAAGTTTTTTCCCCCAATAATTCTATTCACATTTTGGAGGGATGGTATGGGTACTGACAGCAATATCCATACAGCCCTTCTATCATACCCTTTCACTTTTTAAAAATAGACTTGTAGTTTATCAGTTGTGAAATTCAACTTAAACTATAATGCTTTAAAATATATTATTTAAATAGTATGTGTGTGCATGTGTATATATATAAAAGGAATTTAATATATGTGGCCATTTTTTTGCCTTTCATTATTGTGTTTCACTGATTCCATGCCAAAATATGTGCAAAAACTGCAGAACATTCACTATTTGTGTTTGAATTCCAACCCTGAAAATTTCCTTTAAATATGTGTAATTCAATGAACTATGTTTATCTCTAACGGACCTCTGAATGAATGGAGAGGGAAAAAGTGCAGCAGTTATTGTGAAAAAATAAAACCGACAAAAGGAAAATCACTGTGTAATAGCAAACCAGAATCACATATACAGCAATGTATGCTGCTGGAATAAAAATAAACAATTTTTGAGTGATCCCTACAGTTTCATGGTTTAAAAAAGCAAGAGAATCCAACTGACAGTGATACTTGGTCTTGCTCACTCTGCCTAATAAAAACTGAATGCTCATTATGAATAAATAAAAATCATAAGAGTACCTATAAAAACAGAAAATATCAAGAACGTTAACAAAAATGCAATTGATATTAACTAATATTAAGAAAAAATAGTGGATTCCCCTAACATATTTAAAATTAGCATAGGATAAAATGATATAAACTCCAATAATTTATGCTGAAACTCCTTCTTTGCATTTTCAGCAGCATATTATGTGAAACAATGAACTAACTTTGAGAACATAATTTAGAAGGTGAATATTAAGAGTGACAGTAACATTTTGCATGAAGCAAATTTTCTCCTTTAAGATTTTGTAGCCTGTACTTACCAAATTCGATCAAGGTTCAGTCCATTGTTATTTTTCTAAGGCAGCACAGAAGTCAGACTTTTTTCACCATGCAAACCATGTTATATGAATGCAGTGTCTTACATTGATTAAGAATTAGGTGTTGTGTGTTTTTTTTTTTTAATTATCTGTGGAAGTGGAATGTTTAAGTTCTCCTAAAATAATGAATAATTATATGAACAATTTCTCCTTTGCAAGTAAACAGATCCATTTTTTAGCCCTGTAATAACTATGCATCTATTTAGCATAGATGCTTAACTGCAATATGCTTTGGTTCATTAGGTGGCTACTGTTGTGTCTCAGCCTAGTTAAAATTTCAAAACAAGTTAATCTGTTTTATTACAAATGAGAACACAAGTGATAATGCCTTCACCATTTGCCAAATACAGGGTTAACAGTATTTGCAACAAATCAATAAGTACATTTAAAAAGGAAACTTGCAAATCTAAAACCCTAATCACTTTTACTCATTGATAACTTCATTTATGTGGCATTTATGACTTTTACAACCCTGTTACTTTTCACGTATTTAATTTGTGGCCCATCGAAAATAGCTGTAGCTCCTATGAAACACCAGAGAAGTCTTCTCCAAATCCAAAGTAGCAAAGGACAGAGATTTCCAAAATTTATACATTCTCACAATTCCTATTTTTCCCTGCAATTAGTAATACAATCTTCAATAATAACTCAGATTCTGATGTGTACTTACACAGTTCAAGGACTTTGCCTAAAAAGAACAAGTTGTTATGGAAAATGCTGTTAATTAGTACATACAATCCCTTCCTCTACTATACCAGTTCCTTTTCTTTAGAGATATATCACAAACGGTTAAAAATGTTGCCCATTATATCAAATAATTTGAAAGTACATTTGAACCTTCATAAAGAACGGGACAATGTTTAGAAAATTTAGTTTTTTATAAGGTTTAACACAGTCAATTTGGCTTAGGATTCAGTTTATTGGCACTAAAGTATCAACTCTGACCATGTTCATAGAGGCCATTTATTTCATTTCAATATATTATTTTACATTCTTGGAAATATGGAAGTATACACAGAATTTATGAAGTACTAACATATGTGTGTTAAATATCTCTACCATGTGGTAATATGTATGTGCACATGTTCCATTGCCTTTTAAAAACAACTGTCTCAACGTTGAATTTCCTCTGATATTTTATTATGTTGATTTCTTTCAAGAATTCAGTAGAATTACGTAATAGATGTCTTCTTTTTTTATTTAGTTTGACTTCAACTCTCATTGTAATCACTTTTCCAAATGTTAATCTATTAATGAGTTCCCAAAGGATTTAATGGCATTTTGCTACTGAGGAGTGGCTTTTGGAAGTTCATTTGAATGCTGGATATTTTATGCATGTATTTATCTTGATATTTCATATTTAATTGATATGCTTCTTTTGTGTTGTCACCAGAGTTCTGCAGAAACAGAACAGACGTAACTTGAAAGACTTTAATAATAAAACCGAGACAGTAAAATAAAAATTTGCTCATTGTTGTTACTAACGTGGCTTACCACTAAACAGGGGGAGTAATTTGATGCTGAAAGTTGGTATATCTAAATACTATTGGAAGCATGACACTTTATGGATCTTTATGAACCAATTCAAGCATTGGTCTGTGTTCTACAATCACCAATTTACCATTGAATTTAAATTAACAATGATGAATATAGCGAAGTTTTCATAAACTTAAAAAATGGTAAAAGGGCTCTTGAGGTTAAAAAGGAAAAATTATGCAATTTAGTAATTGCTAAACTCCCTATTCCAGGGTAGAAGTTATCACAATATATGTGTTTCATTAGTCTATGAAACAGTGAATCCGCAATAATCTTACCTTGTTTCTCTAGGAGTGGTTAAGAAACTCACCACTCAGAAAAAATATTCTAGATATTGGGAGCTTTCACTCTTCAGTGGTTTTAAAGGCATAATTTCAATCCCGAATTAGAAGAGGTAATATAATATTATGCATAAGAAATAATGCCAGATTGGGGGTGCAGCTGGAATATGTAAGCACGAGAGTCCAAAATAATACACACACCCTATGTGTGACCTATGCGGTGTTTGAACAAAGAACCCTCTCATCTCTTTAATGTGATGAACTTGTCCTGGAAAAGGCTTACAGATTAAAGGAATCAGCCATAATATCTGACCATAGCATAAAATACCTTCAAGTGGGAGAATAGATAGTTCAGAGGGAAAAATGCATGGTTTCCAAGTTAAGTTGTGGGCTTGTAACTCTGCCACCCACCCACCCACCCAAACAAACAAACAAACAAACACAAACAACCCTTAATGCCCACTCAATGCATCTTCATCTCATGCTCTGAGATAGTAATAGCTTTCTCTTTCCATAGAGCACTTAGAAGGATACCCAAGTAGTGATTTTTGTCAGTAAATTTGAATTATCACACAAAAACCTCTCTGTATTGACTAATTTTAATACCAGATGTTCACACGCTAGTGCCACTGCCGTGTGACCATTTCCTATCAATTCATTAATTGCCAGCTGCTCAGCCAAACAAGAAACAGAGCTAATCAGATGGTGTTGGTAAACTGCCAAATAACAGCTCCCAACTTAAATTTCTTAAATGTGTTATCAGAAAAAAGCTATGGCACACTGACATTACACAGTTTCCCACAAATAGAGAAAAATGTACTGTAAGACACTTAAATGTCAAACAGGGAATAGAATTCCATAACAGTAAGGTATTTTACCTATTTTTGTCTTCATGATTTTGCCACATTCAGTAATATAATTGAAGGATTAATAGTCTTGCAAGCCTAATGATCATAATGCAATTTCCAATTCATGTTATAGCTATATTAGTTATTAGCTACACATGCTAATAGTTGAGCCAACACCAAAGGGATCTGAGCCAGAACTAAAATTTACCATTTGCCTTGTGTAGCAATATTCCCAAACTATCTACTGACAAAAAACAACAAGAAACATTTGTTTGCAACATTTGAATATTTCAGTAATAGACAAGACCAAGCAGAAGGAAAAGTCTCATAACATGAAGACCAGTCTTTTGAAATAATCCAGTCAGTCAAAAAAAATAATTAAAAGAATGAATAAAGACTAGAGCACATTTTGAAGTACATAAAGCAACAAACTTAAGAATTATCTGTGTTTCCAAAGGGGAAGAAAGAACCAAAAGTCTAGAAAACCTATATGAGGGAGTAATTTATGAGGATTTTGCATTTCTAGCAAGAGTGTCAGACATCTAAAGGAGAATTAGCAATCTCCAAGAATACACATTGCAAAAAGGACTTCACCATACCACATTATAGTCAAAATAACTAAAATCAACAGGAAATAAATAATTTTAAAATCAGAAAGAGAAAAACATCTAGTCATCTATAAAGGAACACCCATCAGACAGTGGAATTCTCAGCTGAAATGTTACAGGCCAGAAGAGAATTGTACGACATTTTCAAAGTGTTAAAAGAAGAAAAAACTGCCAGACAAGCATTTTTTATCCACAAGAGGAAGCTTCATAAGTTAAGGAGAAATAAAATATTTCCCAGACAAGCAAACACTGATAATTCCTCCCCACCACACTGATCATACATTAAATGTTCAAAAGAGTTTTAAACATGGAAACAAAAGTTCACTATTCACCATCACGAAAACATGTGGAAGTATAAAACTCACAAGACTTACAAAACAGTCATACAAAGCAGAAAGAGCAATAATCAAATGACAACATGACAGAATTCCATCAAATCATAAAGAAACATAGAGAATAAGGAAAAAGCAAATAATTTATAAAAACAATTAAAAGGAATAAAAAACATGACAGGCACAAAACTTCACATGTCAACAATAACCTGGAATGTAAATAGATTAAATGTTACACTTAAGACATAGATGGGTGAAATACATTAAAAAACATGATCCAACTTTATGCTGATAACAAGAAACTTTCCTTTAAAAACAAATACAGAATCAAAGGGGTGAAAAAAAAGATATTTCATGCAAATGAAAATCAAAAGCCAGCAGGAGTAGCTATATTTATATCAAATACAACAGACTTTTAATCAAAAACAGTAAAAAAAAAAGAGAACTCAAGTGATACTGATAAAATGATCAGTTCAGCAAGAGGATATCACGATTCTAAAAACATAAGCACTCAACATGGAAGAACCATCTATAGAATATTCTATCTGACAACTACAGAATATTCCTTCTTCTCTTCAGCACATGGAACAGTCTCCAAGATAGACCATATACTTGGCCACAGAACAAATATCAACACATTTTTAAAATTCAAATTCATATCCAGCATCTTCTCAGACCACAATGGAATAAAACTAAAAATCACTGAAAAGAAAAACTAAGGAAACTACAAATATATGGAAATTAAACAACATGCTCTTGAGCAATTATTGGCTTAAGGAAGAAATTAAGAAGGAAATCTAGAAATTTCTTAAAACAAGTGGAAATGGAACCACTACATATCAAAACCTATGAGACATACAAAAATTGTGCTAAGAGGGAAGTTTATACCATTAACTGCCTACTTCAAACATGTAGAAAGCTTACAAATTATCAACCTAACATCACACCTCAAGGAGCAAGAAAAGCAAAAAAGCAAAAAAAAATAAATAAATTAGCAGAAGAAATAAATACCAGAGCAGAACTAAATGAAATAAATAATGAAAAAGTATGAAAAACCAACATGAGAAATTAGCTCTTTGAAAACATAAACAAAATTGATAACCCATTAGCTAGACTAACAAAAGATACAAATAAAAATCATAAATAAAAAGGAGACATTACAATTGATTCCACAGAAAAATGAAAGATCATCAGAGACTACTATGAAGAAGTAAAAGCTTGCATACTTGAAAACTTAGAGGAAATGGATAAATTCTTAGAAACTTACATTCTCTCAAGATTGAACCAAGAAGAAATATAGAACCTGAGCAGAACAATAATGAGTAGCGGGATTGAATCATTAATACAAATAACCGTCAAACAAAACAAAGCCCATGATCAGATGTATTCACAGCCAAATTCTACTAAACACCAATCATCCCGAAATTGTTACAAAAAGTTGAGGAGGAGGAAATTATCCCTAAATAATGCTATGAGGCCAGTAACATCCTGATAACAAAACCAGAGGACAATACAACAATAAAAGGAAACTACAGGCCAATATCCTTGAAAAGCATAGATGCAAATATCCTCAACAAAATATTAATAAATTAAGTCAATAACACATCAAAAAGATAATATATAATGATCAAGTGTGTTTTATACTAGGAATGTAAGGATGAATCTACATATACAAATCAATAAATGTGATAATCTTGGCACTTTGGGACACCAAGTTGAAAGAAGGGCTTGAGGTCAGAAATTCAAGGCCAGCCTAGGCAACATAGTAAGACATCTACCTCTACAAAAAATAAAATAAAAAAAACACATTAGCAAGGCATGGTGGAACATGTCAGTAGTCCCAGCTACTCCAGAGGCTGAGGTGGGAGAATCACTTGAGCCCAGGAGTATGCAGCTACAGTGAGCTATAATTGCCCCACTGCTCTCCAGCTTGAATGAGAGAGCAAAACACTGTCTTTAAATAAAGAAATACATAAATACATAAATAAGATATATTACACAATACAAATTAAAAACAAAAATCATATAATCATCTCAACACATGCAGAAAATGCGTTTAATAAAAATCCAACTTCCCTTCATGATAAAAGAGCTCAATGAACTAAGGTTCCATAAAAGGAAAATACCTCAAAACGATAAGAACCATTATGACAAACCCACAACCAATATCATACTGACTGGAGAAAAGTTGAAAGTATTCTAAGAACTGGAACAAGACAAAGATGCCTATGCTCACCAGTCTGATTCAACATAGTGCTGGAGTCCCAGTAATAAGGTTTGGCTCTGTGTCCCCACACAAATCTTGCCTTGAATAGTAATAATCCCCAAGTGTCAAGGGCAGGACCAGGTGGAGGTAATTGAATCATGGGGGTGGGTTCCCCCATGCTGTTCTTATGATACTGAGTGAGTCTCAGGATATCTGGAAGTTTTATAAGCATCAGGCTTTCATTTCCGCTGCTGGCAGTCATTCTCTCTCCTCCTGCCCTGTGAAGAGCTGCTTTCTGCCATGACTGTAAGTTTCCTGAGGCCTCCCCAGTCATGCAGAACTGTGAGTCAATTAAACCTCTTTTCTTTATAAATTACTCAGTCTC
This sequence comes from Pongo pygmaeus, assembly GCF_028885625.2. NCBI lineage: Eukaryota > Metazoa > Chordata > Mammalia > Primates > Hominidae > Pongo > Pongo pygmaeus. The sequence goes on along the minus strand of NC_072396.2, from coordinate 90,530,899 downwards.
ATAGCATCATGAGAATGAACTAATATAGTAAATTGTGTGGAGATAGTGCGGCACTGCTGTAAACGTACCCAAACATGTGGAAGCAACTTTGGAACTGTCTGGGTAACAGACAGAGGTTGGAACACCTTGGAGGGCTTAGAAGAAGACAGGAAGATGTGATAACATTTGGAACTTTCTAGAGACTCATTGAATGGGTTTGACCAAAATGCTGACAGTGATATGCACAATGAAGTCCAGGCTGAGGTGGTCTTAGATAGAGATAAAAAACTTGTTGGCAACTTGAATAAAGGTGACTCTTGCTATGCTTTAGCAAAGAGATTGGCAGCATTTTGCCCCTGCCCTAGAGATCTGTGGAACTTCGACCTTGAGAGAGATGATTTAGGGTATCTGGTGTAAGAAATTTCTAAGTAGCAAAGCATTCAAGAGGAAGCAGAGCACAAAACTTTGGAAAATGTGAAGCCTGATGATGCAATAGAAAAATCCCATTTTCTGGAGAGGAATTGTAGCCAGCTGCATAAATTTGCATAAGTAATGAGGAGCCAAATGCTAATCACCAAGACAAAGGGGAAAATGCCTCCAAGGCATGTAAGAGATCTTCCCATCACAGGTTTGGATGCCTAGGAGGGGGAAATGGTTTCCTGGGCAGGATTCAGGGCCCCCTTGCTGTGTGCAGCCTAGGGACTTGGTGCCCTTCGTCCCAGCTGCTCCAGCTGTGGCTAAAAGGGGCCAATATACAGGTCAGTTCAATATTTCAGAGGGTGCAAGCCCCAAGCCCTGGTGGCTTCCATGTGGTGTTAGGCCTGCAGGTGTGCAGAAGACAAGAATTGAGGTTCAGGGACCTCTGCCTAGATTTCAGAGGATGTATGGAAACCTTTGGATATCCAGCAGAAGTTTGCTGCAGGGACACAGCCCAAAAGGAGAACCTCTGCTAGGGCAGTGCAGAAGGAAAATGTGTCGTGCGAGCCCCCACACAGAGTCCCCCACTGGAGCACTGCCTAGTGGAACATTGAGAAGAGGGCCACTGTTTTCCAGACCATGGAATGTTAGATCCACCAACAGCTTTCACCGTGCACCTGGAAAAGCCACAGACACTCAACACCATCCTGTGAAAGCAGCTGGAAGGGTGCTGTACCCTGCGAAGACACAGGGGCAGAGCTTCCCAAGGCCATGGGAGGCCACCTTTTGCATCAGTATGACCTGGATGTGAGATATGGAGTCAAAGAATATTATTAGGGAACTTTAAGGTTTAATGACTGCCCTATTGGATTGCGGACTTGCATAGGGTCTGTGGCTCCTTTGTTTTGGCCGAATTTCTCCCATTTGGAATGAGTGTATTTGCCCAATGCCTGTCCCCCTACTGTATTTAGGAAGTAACTAACTTGCTTTTGATTTTACAGACTCATAGGCAAAAGGAACTTGCCTTGAGTCCCTTCTCAGATAAAACTTTGGACTTGGACTTTTGGGTTAATGCCGGGATGCATTAACATTTGCGGGGACTAGGCCAGGTGCAGTGGCTCATGGCTGTAATCCCAGCACTTTGGGAGGCTGAGGCAGGCAGATCACTAGGTCGGGAGATCAAGACCATCCTGGCTAACACAGTGAAACCCCGTCTCTACTAAAAATACAAAAAATTAGCTGTGCATGGTGGCGGGGGCCTATAGTCCAGCTACTCTGGAGGCTGAGGCAGGAGAATGGTGTGAACCTGGGAGGTGGAGCTTGCAGTGAGCCAAGATAGCACCACTGCACTCTAGGCTGGGCGACAGAGAGAGACTCCATCTCAAAAAAAAAAAAAAGAAAAAAAAAGATTTGGAGGGACTATTGAAAGGGTATGATTGTGTTTGGAAATGTGAGGACATGAGATTTTGGAGGGGCAGTGGTGAAATGATATGGTTTGCCTCTGTGTCCCCACCCAAATCTCACCTTGAATTGTTATAATCCCCACATGTCAAGGAAAGGACCAGGTAGAGGTAATTGAATCATGGGCGTGGTTTCCTCCATGCTGCTATTGTGAAAGAGTGAGTCTCATGAGATCTGATGTTTTTTTTTTTTTTTTTTTTAATTTATATTGCCTTTATTGGTTGGGGACAGGGTGTGGAGTAATGAGAGCACCAATTTTCTAAAACGAATAGTGTGCTTTTATTCCAAGTTTTTTCTTTATTTTATTTTATTTTATTTATTATTATTATTATTATACTTTAGGCTCTATGGTACATGTGCGCAACGTGCAGGTAAGTTACATATGTATACATGTGCCATGCTGGTGCGCTGCACCCACCAACTCGTCATCTAGCATTAGGTATATCTCCCAATGCTATCCCTCCCCCTGAGATCTGATGATTTTTATAAATGTCTGGCATTTCCCCTCTTGGCGGTCATTCTCTCTCCTGCTGCCCTGTGAAGAGTTGCCTCCTGCCATGGTTGTAAGTTTCCTGAGGCATCCCCAGCCACGTGGAACTGTGAGTCAATTAAACATCTTTTTAAAATAAATTACCCAGTCTCAGGTATTTTTTCATAGCAGCTTGAGAAGGAACTAATACACCCAGCCAGAGCAATCATGCAAAAGAAAGAAATAAAAGGCATCCAAATTGAAAAGGGGAAGTCAAATTTTCCCAGTTCACTGATGATATGACCTACATCTAGAAAACCTCAGTCTCCACCAAGTATCTTTTGAATTTGAGAAATTAGTTTAGTAAAGTTTGAAGATCCCTTTACAAAAAATTGGTAGCATTTCTACATACCAATAATGATCCAGCAGATAAACAAATAAAGACAGCAATCCCATTTACAACAGCTAGTGAAAAATAAACTAAGAATAATTTTAGCCAAAGAGGTAAAAGATATCTACAAGGAAAACTACAAAACACTGGTGAAAGTAATTGTAGATGTCAAAAACAAATGGAAAAATATCCCTTGCTCTTGGATTAGAAAAAACTAACATTATTAAAATGACCATACTGTGCAAAGCAATCCATAGATTTAATGCAATCCCTAAAAAAATTCATTTTTCACAGAAATAGAAAATACTATCCTCAAAATCATATGGAACTAAAAAAGAGCCCAAATAGCCAAATAAATACTAAGCAAAAAGAATAAGGCTGGAGGCATCTCATTACCTGACTTCAAATTATACTATAAGGCTACAGTAACCAAAGCAGCATGGTACTGATATAAAAATAGACACATAGATCAAGGGAAAAAACAGGGAACACAACAGGGAACACAGAAATAAAGCCATGCACTCAGAGCCAGCTCTTTTGTGACAAAATCAACAGGAACATATACTGGGGAAATGACACCCTTTTCAACAAATGGTGCTGGGAAAATTTGATTGCCATACACAGAAGAATGAAATTGGACCCTTATCTTTCAGCATATTCAAAAATCAACTCAACATGGATTAAACCCTTAAAAGCAAGACATGAAATTATAAAAGTACTGTAAAAATACCTAAGGAAAATTCTCCTGGACATTGGTCTAGGCAAAGTATTTATGAATAAGATGTAAAAAGCACAGGCAACAAAAACAAAAATAGACAAATGGGACTTAATTAAACCAAAAATCTTTTGCACAGCAAAAGAAATAATCAAGATTGAACAGGCAACCTATAGAATGGGAGATAATATTTGCAAATAATGCATGTGACAGGGGATTAGTAACCAGAATTTAGAAGGAACTCAAACAACTCAAAAAGAAAACTCAAAATAATCCCAGTACAAAGTTGGCAAAGGACATGAATAAACATACAAATGGCTAACAGGCATATGAAAATGCTCAACATCACTAATTATCAGAGAAACGCAAATTAAAACCACAATGGGATATCATTTTACATGAGTCAGAATGGCTATTTTTCAAAAGAAAAAATAACAAATGTTTGTGAGGAGAAAATGTAATGCTTATGCACTGTTGGTAAAAATGTAAATTAGTACATTCACTATGACAGTATGGAGATTTCTCAAAGAACTTTAAATAGAACTACCACTCAATCCAACAATCCCACTATTGGGTATCTACCCAAAGGAAAATAACTCACTATATCAAAAAGATATCTGTACTCATATGTTTATTGCAGTACTATTCACAACAGCTATGATATGTGATCAACCTATGTGTCCATCAACAGATGATAGGATAAAGAAAAACTGCAAGATATATATATATACACACACATATGCATATGCATATATATATAAAAATATATATCTTGCACTTTTTTAGGATCATAGTATTCCATTATATATATATATTCCAAATAGTATTCATATATATATATATTATATATAATAAGGCACATGTCACCGCCACTGCTCCCAGGTTTGCTTTTTAATATAATTTCACCATTTGTTTGTGTTGTCATATTTTCTTAATAGCCATCCAGTTTCAAAATCATGGGAAATTTATCCTACATTTCATGGATAATTTTCTTCTCAAAGACAATTCTATGTCCAAGTTTACACTCCAGTCAAATATTTTAATAACAGACCTCTCATTAGTTAGGATAGACTAACTCATTATCAAATTCCTATCTATCTATCTACATATACATATATGTGTATATGAATACTATGTATCTATATATGTAAATGGAATACTATTTAGCCATAAGAAAGAATGAAATCTGTCTTTTGCAGCAATATGGATGAAAATGGAGGCCATTATCTTAAGCATAACAAGTCAGGCACAGAAAGACAAATACCATATGTTCTCACTTATAAGTGGGAACTAAATAATGTGTACACAGGAGTGTAAAGTGTGGAATGATAGACAATGGAAAGGTGAGGGGATGGAATAGGGTGCATGATGAGAGATTACTCACTGGGTACAATGTACATTATTTAGATAATGGATACCCAAAGAGCCCTTTTTCCACCACCATGCAATCTATGCATATGACAAAATATATTGCTGATAGATTTGTAGAGAAATAGAAATTTTTATCAGTGTTTTAATTAAATATATCTCTCTTAACTTACTTTAGTCAAAATAACCACATGAAAGTAGATCCATTTCTCTTTAGCATAAAATGGTTTCTGTGTATTTGTGTATTTGGCAGGACATAAATAAGCATGTGATCTAATTTCACCTTTTAAAATGTTGTGTAAAATTGCTTGTGACAATTCCAAGTTTCTTTTTTAAAAGGTTGCATATGAAATAGACTAATAAGCCCTAAACAAAATTTCAGTTATATTGTCATAATGGGTAAAAAATAAAACAATATTTGGATTAAGAAGATAATTATCTTTTCCATTTCCAGGACCACAATTATGAATCACATTTCCATGTGCCTCTTGACTCAAATTATTCACAAAGCTAACTGAAGTCTCAAACATTCAAACAAAATATAGCTAATTAAATATGGTACTTATGAAAACAAACCAATGTACTTTTGAAGAGTCATATGCACGCCTCTATTAAGAGTACTCTTCCATCATTCCAAAGCCAATATGACAATACCATTACTTTGAAGTGCTTTTGTTTGTCTGTTTGTTTTAGAGAAGGAGTCTCACAATGTTGCTCAGGCTGATCTTGAACCCCTAGTTTCAAGTGATCTTCCTCTCCTTAGGCGGCTAAGCAGCTGGGACTACAGGCACATGTCACTGCCACTGCTCCCAGGTTTGCTTTTTAATATAATTTCACAATTTGTTTGTGTTGTCATATTTTCTTAATAGCCATCCAGTTTCAACATAATGGGAAATTTATCCCACATTTCATGGGTAATTTTCTTCTCAAAGACAACTCTAACTCCAAGTTTACACTCCCATCAAATATTTTAGTAACAGAGCTCTCATTAGTTAGGATAGACTAATCCATTATCAACCACAGGCTTTATTTTTACCCTTTAATTTTTTTGATTGATTCAGGGATACAAGTGCAGTTTTGTTGCCAGGGAACTTGTGTAGTGGTGAAGTCTGTAACCAGTCTTTCCAGGAAGCATGCTTCCACTTGGTGTTTTAAATATATAGATGAAGCTTTATAAAAATGATCAATTTTTCTGTTCCTTTCTTACAAAGGTTATGCTTTAAATTTTTTTCAGTGCTTTAGAAGCCTCCAAAATTACAAGCTGATTTTAAAATGAAACAAATATGTCCAAAATGTCACATTTCCTCTGCCTTCAGTTCTTTCACCTCCATGCCTATCTATTACAATCATATCAATATTGCAAGGCTCAGTTGAAATCCATCAACTATAATGCCTTCCCAGATCCCCGCCTCCTCTCTTCTTAAAGGTAGGTATAATCACTCCTTCCCCTAAATTGCTGTAATACTTGGTGGTTCTCTTATGTTATCCATCATAGTCTGTCTTGTTAGTACAAATTAAGTGGGTACTTGTTTGTCTCACATTTATGTTTGGGAGCTCCTGGAAGTCAAGGTGTATATCTTACTTATAAATTTCCCATATTGCTCAATAACCTGGCATGTAATTATTAAGGGTATAATATTTGTTCAGTAAGTGAAGGAATAAAGGAGGAAATCAATGGGTTTCTGTGATTAACTAAAATCTTGGGATCCTATGTACCCATATATCACCTCCTCACAAGAAGAAAAAGCATTCAAAAGCCTAGTTCATATGATAATTGGAAAGAGAGCAGAAAAGCCATATGCCAAACTAAGAGGAAAAAGAAGGGGTAGCTACGAAATATCCTTTGTGTTTCATTATCCAATGCCCATAAACTTGAAAAAAATAGTATTCTAACATTATAATGTTAATGCAATATATTATCATAAATATTGTTAATGTTTTACAGGTTTTTACACATATTTTACTCATATTATCTCCAGACAGCCCATGAAATAAGCAGCATAGATTATTAACTATGACGTTCATTTTATAGTTGAGGAAACATGTTCAGGAGGGCTGTCATACCCAAGTTCATTTAGCTAAGTTGCAAATCAGAATTGGAACCCAAATCTGTCTGACTATAAGTCCTGTATGTTATATCATACCTCATAACTGTCTCTCAAACTCCAAAAAGATGCACAGTGTTTACTTTGTTTCACCCCAGCCATGGGAATGGTTTTTGCACACTCTTCTACTCTGTCATTAGTCTGCCCATGCCTCCCACACACTGTGCACATGACTGTAAGACAGGAAATAGAATTAAAAGTGAGATCTGTGGCCATGGAATGAAAACAAACAAACAACAACAAACCTGGCAGGCCTGGTCACAAACTAAACCCATCAATACTGTATGCTAACTAACTGAGTCAATGAGCTGAGTTACTACTGAAGATCCAGTGGGATTGTTAATATTTTATCAAAATTTCCATGAAATTGACACCTTTGTCCTTTTCTAAATCACGATTCTTACCTTTATAACAGAGGTACCAGCTCTGGAGAGTGGACTGTGAATCTGTGCTGCAGCAGCCATGTTGGCAATAGTATTGAGATGGTTCATCTGATTCATTGCCATGGCAACTGATGCAGGAGGTAAGCTGACTGGAAGTAGGGGATGAGGCATCATCATAAATGGCAGATCCAGTCCTAAAAGAGACAGTGCATATTAAACTTGTTACATTATGATTATCTGAAATAGTTTGTTAAAAAGTACCTAAATTCATTCTTAGTTTTCTTATAAAAACAATTTTTATTATATCTTAGTGTCTCCTTGTGCCATTAATAGTACCTGTGGTATTTTATATTGTTTAATAATTTTAAAAATCTTCCTGTATCCACACATTTAATTATAAATATGCTTTGTTCTTGCTTTCACTCCCCAAATATTTATAAGATGCAAAATTTTTACCCATAAAACAAACACAAATCTTTAAGCCAAACATCATTGCATTTCAAAAATAAGAACTTTCTTCTTAATCATTATAACCATTTTGTAACATCATAACAATAATGCATTGATGTGTTGATAGTTGACAGCTTTACAATTTCTTTAAGACACTTAACAGAGGTGCTGATAAGGCAGGATGTAGATTCTCTAAGCTTCAGAACTGTAGAAGAAAACAAGACTTGGAGTATGTTATAACCTTTTAGATATAAATCTCTAAAATGAATGCTTATATTAATAGCTTTAATTTAAACTCTTTGTCAATAAATAATAACTCCCCTATCAAAATATCAACCTATTTTCTAGTTTAATAAGAAATACTTAATAACAAATATTGTTAGGCCATTTCAGGAATTTCATTTTTTTTCTTATGCAAGTTGAAATAATTTTCACACATTTGAAATATCTGAAAGAATATATCTCAATTACTATCCACATTCAACTTCTGGTAGCCACAGGTATGCTATCATGTAAAAGGTAACATTAAAATCGTCTACTTATCCCTTAATAGGCTGAAATTTGTAGGAGGAAAGGAGGTTGAGCAGAGTCTACTAAAATTTAGTCTAGCTTCATGGATGTGAACGTGACTGTGAGCAAACCATAGCACTTATTAAAAACAATTACCTCTACAGTAATCGTGCCTAATTTTGGACAGAAGCCCAGAAATCAGTAGTCTTTAATAGTTGTTCTAAAATATCCCTGCTTATAATTTTTCTAAATTATCACAGACTACAGAAATTCTATGGTGGACAGCATTTATGTTGATTCTGTGCACAAATATTAAGTATTAATAACGTCCTTTTTTACTCTTGGTAATCGCTTCACTTTTCCTTGTTTCCCTTATCACAACAGAAAAAGAACATCAGTGAATCTATAGGAAGTATATTAAAAAGCTCCCTAAATCTCATTCCTCAAAACAAAGTGGCAGTAATACAAACACTCAAAACACATATACTTTTAGGACAAAGATTTTCTCGCATTCTATGGCTTCTTTTCATTTTCTTAACAATGTGTTTCACAGAGTAGTTTTTAATTTTAATAAAGTCCAATTTTAATGGGAGCTAGAAGGAAGAAGCAGTGTTAATTTATTTGATGTCTGTCTCCTGATTTCAATTATAATGGTTGATCTAAAACTGTTAACAAGAAAGTACAAAGGCAGCACAAGCAATGGAATACATTTCCAGGTAGGTAAGGTCTCATACAACACTCAAGTGATCATCACAATGAAAGGAATTCCTAAATAAAGAAAACACTAGCCACCAGTGTTTCTGATAAAGATAGTCACAAAATGCAGTGTTATCAGAATTACATAAGGATAAAACCTAACCTAGGTTAGGTTTCTGCGTGGAACTCAGGAAAGGAAACATTCTCTGTACTCCCTATCTGACTCCATATCCTAGAGTCAGAAAATATTTTAAACTTTTCTCCTATCCGTGTTCACTTATGGCTCACTATCTGTAAATCCTTTTTAGGAACAACCTTCCAAACTAGACTTACGAGCTCTGAAACAATTTTCTTGCAATTATTAATTTATCAATGAGGCCTCAAAACAACTCTTACAACATTGAATTCAAAGTGGCCTTTTCCACTCACTTTTGGTTATTTTTATTTTTAATAGTTAAAATTTTTATTATAAATTGACAAATTACAATTGTGTATACTTATGGAATACAAAGTGATCCTATTATATATTATATATGTGTACACACACCTATATACACACATACATATATATACACACAATGTGGGATAATTAAATAAAGCTAATTAATATATCCATCACCTCAAACACTTGTCATTCTGGAGAACATTATGCTAAGCAAAATAAGCCAGGCACAGAAAGACAAATGCTATACAATCTCATTTGTATGTGGAACTCACTCCCTTTAAAACTAGAAGCATATTTTCAGTTAGCCTTCTAAAATTACTTAGGTACATATGCATTTTTATACTTAAATTATCATATAGCTTATGCTATAATGATATTTTATAATATATATTAAACTAATCACTGTTTATCTTTCTCCTGAAACCTTCACATGATGCTCAACATAATAACGACAATCAATGACCTAAGTAGGTTTCTATATAAGGCTATCATTTACCACAAGCCCAAGGTAATTATACACTTCAGTCCTTCTTTGTGTACACTGCTTCAGTCACAAATTGATCAAACTTGGATGAAAAGTAGCCATCAGGGCTCCTATTTACTATTCAAATGCTTAAATAAGCTTTTGTTCAATTTACAGTTCCCTTAACAGTGTAATAATCTATCCTCATTCTCCAAAGATTTTCAGCATCACCTAGACACCATCTGGTGATAATAAGAAATATGCCTACTTAAAGTCCAATTGACATGCAAACTAAATGCAAACTACAAAAAGAATTTAACAGCCCATTGGCAGTTTTAAAATCTAATTCATCAAACATTTCAAATGACCATGAAAGGCTTAAAACTCATACTTTGAAATCATGACCTGCAATAACTGTCAATTGACTGTAATGCCCTAGACTTTACCCCAAGCTAGTACTTACATTACAGGCCAGTTTAACAGTGACCACACATGAGTTCTCCATGCAAAGCATATGCAAATACTGAATTATGAAAGTCAAACTTTTCTGAAACTGAACACATGAAATTAAAAACCATCAGTAGTACACACCACACCCGCAATCTGGCTCACTTAGTCACACGCTAGATATACAGGTAGCCTTTTAATAGCATGGTAATAAAGACAAATCTTTTTTAAAAATCACCAAAATGGGTTATCTCTTTTCCTATTGACTTCGCAGACATTATGCAAGTTACTAAAAGAATAATTCTTTTTTTAATTTAATTTACTTTTTTTATTTTTTATTTATTTATTTTTTTAATGAGATGGAGTCTCACTCTGTCGTCCAGGCTGAAGTGCAGTGGAGAGATCTCGGCTCACTGCAACCTCCGCCTCCCGGGCTCAAGCGATTCTCCTGCCTCAGCCTCCCGAGTAGCTGGCATTACTGGCATGTGCCACCATGCCCAGCTAATTTTTTTTATTTTTAGTACAGATGGAGTTTCACCATGTTGGCCAAGCTGGTCTCGAACTCCTGACCTCAAGTCATCTGCCCGCCTCGGTCTCCCAATGTCCTGGGATTACAGGCGTGAGCCACAGAGCTGGGCCTGTAAGAATAATTTCTAATGCATCTTGGTATTTCAGCAACTCCTATAATTTTTATGTAAGTGCATAGCACCACCTCCTTCTAGCCATGAAAGGTACAAACTTTAATAATCCTCTGTCTATCTAAATCCCACATTGATTTGATTTCTAAGTCACGTTGACTTCTGTAATATTTTGTCATTTCTACAGTGACTACCAGGCATTAATCCCTTGATACAAGTACCCTATCTTCCCAATCTGTCTTCCTATGGCTTTTCATTTGCCTTTCCACTCCGTTTTTAAGACTTCCAGTGACTACTTACGGCTACCAGAATAAAATATAAGCATTTTTATTTCATCCAAAATTACCTTTCTGGTTGTAATGTTTCATTATATTCCTCTCTGTATGCTGTTCTCTAGCCCCACTGGACTATTTACATCTACAGTTTGAATTCACGTTAGCCTTCACTCATGTTAATGCTTCTCTCTGGAATCTGCCTTTCTATCCCAATTGATTTGCCTATATAAATACCCCTTCCCTTTAAAAAATAGACTAGTTTTAGAGCAGTCTTAGATTAATAAACACATTAGCAGAAGTTACAGAGAATTTCCTTATATCTCCACTCTGCCATCACACAGTTGGCCCTCATATTACTATCTTGTAATAATCTGTTATATATCTACATTTGAAAAATCAGTATTGATGTATTAACCAGAGTCCACAGTTTACAGCAGAGGTCGCTTGTTTTATCCCTCTCCCCAACCTCTAGCAACCACTGGTCTTTTTAGGCTCTATAGATTTGCCTTTACCTGAATGCTATCTAGTTAGAATCACACACTATTTAGCCTTTTCAGACTGATTTGTTTCACCTAGCAATTTGCACTTAAGGTTCACCCAAGTCTTTTCAAGGTTTGATAGCTCATTTGTATTTATTGCTAAATATGTTTCCATAGTACATATATACCACAGTTGTTTTATGCATTCACCTATTAAAGGATATCTTGGTTGTTTCTAATTTTTAGCAATTATGAATAAAGTTACTATAAACTTTGGTGTATAGGTTTTTGTGTGAACTTTAAGTTCTCCATTGATTTGGAGGACTTGTATGTTAACTAAAGTAAACATACAGGACTATGTTTACTTTAGTTAAAAAAATGCCCAAAATGTCTTCCAAAGTCACTATAGTATTTTGCATTTCCATTAAAAACAAACTGAAAGTTCCTGTTGCTCCAAATCTTTGTGAACAATTGAAGTTGACAATTTTGGATTTTAGTTATTTCAACAGGTTTGTATGGGTATCTCCTAGTTGTTTTAATTTGCAATTCCCTAGTGACATATTATATTCAACATGTTTTCATATGCTTATTATCCATCTATGTCTTAATTAATGAGATGTCTGTTTAGGACTTTTGTCCACTTTTTAATTTGGTTGCTTATTTCTTATTGTTGAGATTAAAAGTTCTTTGTATATCTATTGGTCCTTTATCATATATGAGTTGTGCAAAGACTTTTTCCTACTCTGTTGTTTGTCTTTTCATTGTCTTAACAGTGTGCGTCATGAACGGTTTTTAAGTTTAATGAAATCCAACTTATTAGTTTATTTTAAGGTTTATGCTTTTGATATTGCATCTAAAACCTCATTGTCAAACCCAAGATCACCTAGCTTTTCTCTGATGTTATCTTCTAATAGATTCAGAGTTTTGCAATTTACATTTAGGCCTATGACCCTTTTGAGTTAATTTTTGTGAAGGGCAGATGGTCTGTGTCTAGGTTCATTCTTTGCCTGTGATATCCCAATTGTTCCACTGTAATTTGTAGAAAAATGCTATGATCTTTCTATTGAATTGTCTTTGCTCTTCCATCAAATACCAATTGACTACATTTGTGTGGATCTATTTCTAGGCTCTCTATTCTGTTCTATTAATATTAATCTACTTGTCAGTTCTTTTGCCAAAATCACACTATCATGATTACTGTAACTTTATAGTAAATAATGAAGTATGGTAGTGTCAGTCCACTACATTTTTTCTTGTTCAATACTTTGCTGGCTATTTTGGGTCTTTTACTTTCCATATAAATGTTGGAATCACTATGTGAGTATCCACAAAACAACTTCCTTGGATTTTGATGGGGAATATATTGAATCTATAGATCAAGTTGGGAAGAATTGCTGTTCTAATCATATTGAGTCTTCCTATCCATGAACATAAGATATCTCTCCATTTATTTATATATTCCTGGATTTTTTCATCGGAGTTCTGCAGTAGTCATTCTAATAATCTTATATATATTTTGCTATGTTTACTCCTAAGTATTTCAATTAGTGTTGCTAATTTAAACAATTTTGTGTTTTTATTTGTATAAATTTACGAGGTACAAGTGCAGTTTTGTTACATGGATATATTGTGTAGTGGTGAAATCTAGGTTTTTACTGTAATCATCACCCAAACAATGTGCTCTGTACCCATTAAGTACTTCCTCCTCCCCCACTCCCTTCCCACCCTCCCATCCTTCCAAATCTCCAATGTCTATTATTCTACACTATGTCCATGTGTACATATGATTTAGTTCCCACTTATAAGTTTTTGACTTTCTGTTTCAGAGTTGTTTCACTTAAGATGTGTTTTTAATTTCAAATTGCAACTGTTCATTGTTGGTATACAAGAAAGCAGTTGATTTTGTACATTAATTTTGTATCCTGCAACCTTACTATAATCTCTTATTAGTTCTATGAAACTTTTTTGTAAAATCTTTTGAAAGTTTACAAAGATAATCAGTCATCTTTGAACCAATATAATTTTTTCTTCCCTAATTGGTATAAATGTTATTTCGTTTTTTTTGTCATTTTTTAACCAACTAAGGCCTCCAGTATAATGATGAATAGAAGTGATAAGAGGTAACGTCCTTCCCTTGTTTTAGATCTTAGGGGAAAAGCATCTAGTTTTTCACCATTGAGTAAGACATATATACACCATGGAATACTATGCAGCCATAAAAAATGATGAGTTCATGTCCTTTGTAGGGACATGGATGAAATTGGAAATCATCATTCTCAGTAAACTATCGCAAGAACAAAAAACCAAACACCGCATATTCTCACTCATAGGTGGGAATTGAACAATGAGAACACATGGACACAGGAAGGGGAACATCACACTTTGGGGACTGTTGTGGGTTGCGGGGAGGGGGGAGGGATAGCATTGGGAGATATACCTAATGCTAGATGACGAGTTGGTGGGTGCAGCGCACCAGCATGGCACATGTATACATATGTAACTTACCTGCACATTGGGCACATGTACCATAAAACCTAAAGTATAATAATAATAATAATAATAATAATAATAAAAGAAAAAAAAGAAATGCACAGCAGTATTCTCTTAAAAAAAAAAAAAGATGTCAGCAGTAGGTTTTTATAGATGTTCTTTAACAAGTTGAGGTAGTTCCCCTCTATTCCTATTTTTTTCTAAGAGTTTTTGTTATGAATGGGTATTGTATTTTCTCAAAAAGTTTTTCTGCATCTACTTTTAGTATCATATTATTTTTATTCTCTAGCCTACTGATGTAATACATTACATCAATTGATTTTCCAATGTTGAGCTACCGTTGCATACTTGGAATAAATTCCACTTGGTCATGGTGTGTAATTTTTTTTTTTTTTTAGATGGAGTCTCACTCTGTCACAAGGCTGGAATACAGTGGTGTGATCTCGGCTCACTGCAACCTCCATCTCCCTGGTTCAAGCGATTCTCCTGCTTCAGCCTCCCAAGTAGCTGAAACTACAGGTGCATGCCACCACACACAGCTAATTTTTGTACTTTTAGTAGAGACGGGGTTTCAGCATGTTGGCCAGGATGGTCTCGATCTCTTGACCCCGTGATCTACCGGCCTCAGCCTCCTAAAATGCTGGGATTACAGGTGTGGGCCACCGCGCCTGGGCGGTGTGTAATTTTTCCTATACATTGTTAACTTTAATGTACTGTTCTGTTTTCAGGATTTTTGCATTATGTTCATCAGAGATACTGATCTGTAGTTTCCCCTTCCTATGTTGCCTTTCTGTGGTATTTTGGTATTTGGGTAATTCTGATCTCATAGAATGAGTTAGAAAGTATTCCCTCTGCTTCTATCTTCTGGAAGAGATTGCAAACAATTGGTATATTTTCTTCTTTAAATGTTTGGTAGACTTTACCTGTGAACCCATTTGAACATGGTGCTTTCTGTTGTGGAAGGGTTTTAATTATAGATTCTAATTCTGTAATATGTACAGGCCTTTTCAGATTATCTGTTTCTTCTTGTGTGAGTAATGGTAGATTGTATCTTTCAAAAAATTGGCTAATTTCATCCAAGTTATCAAATTTGTGGGTATAGAGTTGTTGAGTATTCCTATATTATCATCTTAATGTCATAGGATAAATAGTGATGGCCTCTATTTTCTGATAATAGTAATTTGCATCTTCTCTCTTTTTCTTAGTTAGCCTGCCTAGGGGTTTATCAATTTCATTTGTCTTGTCAATGAACCAACCAGCTTTTGGTTTCATTGATTTTCTCTGTTGATTTTCTGTTTTCAATTTCATTCATTTCTATACTAAGAATTATTATTTATTTTCTTCTGCTTTAGATTTAATTTTTTATCTTTTTATTTTCCTAAGGTAGAAGCTTTGGTTATTGATTTTATCTCTTTATCCTTTTTAATATATTAATTAATTCAATGCTATATATTTCCCTCTAAGCACTGCTTTTGCTACATCCTATGAAATTTGATAAATTATATTTTTATTGTCATTTACTTTAAAATACTTTTGAATTTTTCTTGGGGGTTCTTTTTTGACTTGTGTGGTATTTATAAGTGTACTGTTTAGTCTCCAAGTATTTTTTGACTTTACAGCTGTCTTTCTGTTATTGGCTTCTCGTTTAATTCCTTTATGACTGAGAGCATACTTTGTCTAATTTCTATTCTTTTAAGTGTGTTAAAGTGTATTTTATGGCCCAGAATGTGTCCTATCTTGGTGAATGTTCCACAAGAATTTAAGAGGAATTTAAAATTTTTATTAAAATTTTTAATATTTTAAAAATTAAACTATTAAAACTTTTAATGTTTTTTAGTGTTTGCCTTACAGCTTTCAATATACATTTACAATTAGTCTTATTCCATTTACAAATACCACTATACTACTTTAGGGGTACTAAAAATACCTTATAACAGAGTATTCTCAATTCTCAATTCCTCCTTTCAGTCCTTTATAACATTGCTCTCATTTATTTCACTTATCCACAAGGTATAATCATCCAATACATTCTTTTTAAAATTACTTTGTATTGTTATTGTTCGTATTTCAATAGCTTTGAGGGTACAAGTAACTTTTGGTTACATGGATGAATTGTATAGTGTGAAATCTGAGATTTTAGTGCACCTGTCACCTGAGAAGTGTACACTGTACCCATAAGTACATAAGTAGTTTTTTTGTCCCTCACCCACCCCCCACACTCCTCCCTTCTGATTCTACAATGTCCATTATACCACTCTGTATTTCTTTGCATACACATAGCTTAAATCCCACTTTTAAGTGAGAATATACAATACTTGGTTTTCCATTCCTGAGTTACTTCTTCACTTAGAATGATGGCCTTCAGCTCCATCCAAGTGACTGCAAAAGATATTAATTTCTTCTTTTTGTGGCTGAGTAGTATTCCATGGTGTATACATATAACACGTTATCTTTATCTACTCATCAGTTGATGAACACTTAGGGTGATTCCATATGTTTGCAATTGTGAATTGTGCTGTGGTAAGCATACAAGCACAGGTGTCTTTCTGATATAATGACTTCTTTTCTTTTGGATAGATACACAGTAGAGGGATTGCTGGATTGAATGGTAGATCTACTTTTAGTTCTTTGAGAAATCTCCATATTGTTTTCCATAGAGGCTGTACTAAATTACATTCCCATCAGCAGTGTATAAGCGTTCCTTTTTCATTACATCCAAGCCAGTATCTATTTTTTAAAAAATTTTTAATAATATCCATTCTGGCTGGGGTAAGGTAGCATCTCGTTGTGGTTTTAATTTGCGTTTCCCTATTGATTAGTGATGTTGAGCATTTTCTCATATGCTCTTTGTCATTTGTATATCTTTTTTCTTATTTCTTGTTTCCATGAGCTTTTGGACAACAGGTGGCATTTGGTTACATGATTAAGTTCTTTTTTGGTAATTTCTGAGAATGGTGCACCCATCACCCAAGCAGTATACACTGAACCCATTTTATAGTCTTTTAGCCCTCTTCCACCTCCCGAATTTTCCAGAGTCCCCAAAGTCCATTGTGTCATTCTTATGCCTTTGTATCCTCATAGCTTACCTCCTGCTTATGAGTGGGAACACACAATGTTTGGTTTTCCATTCCTGAGTTACTTCACTTAGAAGAATAATCTCCAGTTCCATCTAGGCTGCTGTGGATGCAATTAATTTGTTCCTTTATATGGCTGAGTAGTATTCCATTATATATATATCACATATATATATCTCTCACATATATATGTGAGATATATATAACATGTTTTATATATATACATATATATAACAATTTATTTATTCACTTGTTGATTGATGAGTATTTGGGCTGGTTCCATATTTTTGCAATTGTGAATTGTGCTGCTATAAATGTGCATTTATCTTTTTTGTATAACGACTTCTTTTCCTCTGGGTACATACCCAGTAGTAGGATGGCTGGATCAAATGGTAGTTCTACTTTTAGTTCTTTAAGGAATCTCCACACTGTTTTCCACAGTGGTTGCACTAGTTTACATTCCCACCAGCAGTGTAGAAGTGTTCCCTTTTCACTGCATCCACACCAACCCAACATCTATTATGTTTTGATTTATTGATTATGGCCATTCTTGCAGCAGTAAGGTGGTATTGCACTGTGGTTTAGATTTGCATTTCCTGTATATCTTCTTTTGATAAGTGTCTACTAATGTCACTTGCCCACATTTTTGATGGTATTGTTTTTGTCTTGCTGATTTGTTTGAGTTCTTTGTAGAATTTGGATATTAGTCCTTTGTTAGATGCAGAGTTTGAAAACATTTTCTGCCATTCTGTGAGTTGGCTGTTTACTCTGAAGATTATTACTTTTGCTGTGCAGAAGCTTTTTTTTTGTTTAATTAGGCCCCATTTATTTATTTATTTTTATTACATTTGCTTTTTGGGTCTTAATCACAAGTTCTTTGTTTAGGCCAATGTTTAGAAGAGATTTTTCTATGTTTTCTTCTAGAATTTTTATTAATTGAGGTCTTAGATTTAAGTCTTTAATCCATCTCGAGTTTGTTTTTGTATATGGTGAAAGACAGGGATCTAGTTTCATTCTTCTACACATGGTTATCCAATTTTCCAAGCACCATTTGTTGAATAGGGTGCCCTTTCCCCAACTTATGTTTTTGGATGCTTTGTCAAAAATTAGCTTTATTTCTGGGTTCTCTATTCTGTTTCACTGGTCTATATGTCTATATTCATATAAGTACCATGCTGTTTTGGTTTTGGTTACTATATCCTTGTAGTATAATTAAAAATCCAGCAATGTGATGGCTCTGCAGCTTTGTTCATTTTGTTTAGGATTGCTTTGGCTATTCAGGCCAATTTTTTTCTTCCATATTAGTTTTATAATAGTTTTTTTGTTAATAATGGCATTGGTAGTTTGATAGAAATTGTAATGAGTCTGTAGATGGCTTTGGGCAGTATGGCCATTTTGACAATATTGATTCTTCCAATCCATGAGCATGGAATGTTTTTCCATTTGTTTGTGTCATCTATTATTTCTTTCAGGAGTGTTTTGTAGTTCTCCTTGTAGAGCTCTTTCGACTCATTGCTTAGATGTATTCCTAGGTAGAGATCTTTTGACTCATTGTTTAGATGTATTCCTAGATATTTTACATTTTTGTGACTATCGTAAATGGGATTGCATTCTTGATTTGGCTCTCAGCTTGAATCTTATGGGTGTATAGAAATGCTACAATTTTTTTGTATGTTGATTTTGTATCCTGAAACATTACTGAAGTCATTTAGCACGTCTTGAAATCCTTTGATAGAGTCTATAGGGTTTTCTACGTATACAATCATATTGTTAGTGAAGAGAGATATTTTAATGTCCTCTTTTCCTATTTGTATGTCTTTTCTTTCTTTCTCTTGCCTGATTGTTCTGGCTAGGACTTCCAGTAGTATGTTGTATAGGAGTGGTAAAAATGGGCAACCTTCTCTTGTTCCATTTCTTATGGGGAAAATTCCACCAGTGTATGCCCTTCCAGTATGATGCTGGCTGTTGGTTTGTCATATATGACTTTTATAATTTTAAATTATGTTTCTTCAATGTCTAATTTGTTGAGGGTTTTTATAATAAAGGAATGCTTGATTTTATTGAACGTTTTTTCTGCATTTATTGAAATGATCATATGCTTTAGGTTTTAAATTGTGTTTAGGTGGTGAATCACATTTCTGGACTTGAGTACATTGACCTATCACTGTATCACTGGGATGAAACCCACTTGATCATGGTGTATTATCTTTTTGATGTGTCGTTGGAGTTGGTTTGCTCGTAATTTATTGAGGATTTTTTCGTCTAGGTTCATGAGGGATATTGGTCTGTAGTTATCTTTTTTTTTGGTTATGTGCTTTCCTTGCTTGGGTAACAAGGTGATGCTGGCTTCATAGAATGAGTTGGAGGGGATTCACCCTCAATATTTTGGAAAAGTTTCGGTAGGATTGGTACCACTTCTTTGAAGGTCCAGTGAATTTGGCTTTCAGTCCATCTAGCCCTGGGCTTTTGTTTCATTGGCAATTTTTAAATTAGTGATTCAATCTCATTGCCTGTTACTGGTCTGTTGAGGATTTCTAGTTCTTCCTGATTCAAGCTAAAAGGGTTGTATGTTTCCAGGAATTCATTCATTTCCTCTAGGTTTTCTAGTTTGCGTGCACAGAGGGGGTCATAGTAGTCTCAAATAAT
Source organism: Pongo pygmaeus (assembly GCF_028885625.2). NCBI lineage: Eukaryota > Metazoa > Chordata > Mammalia > Primates > Hominidae > Pongo > Pongo pygmaeus. The sequence goes on along the minus strand of NC_072396.2, from coordinate 90,510,998 downwards.
CTTTTGAATTTCTGTGGTGTTGGTTGTAATAGCTCCATTTTTATTTCTAATTGAGTTTATTTGAATCATCTCTCTTCTTTTCTTGATTAAGCTACCTAATGTTCTATTGATTTTGTTTATCTTTTCACAGAACCAACTTTTTCTTTAATTGATCTTTTTCATAGATTTTGTGTCAATTTTATTTAGTTCTGCTCTAATCCTTGTTATTTCTTTTCTTCTGCTACCTTTGGGTTTGGTTTCGGCTAGTTGCTCTAGTTCCTTGAGGTGTGATGTTAGGTTGTTAATTTGTGACGTTTCAGACTTTTCGATGTAGGCATCTAGCACCATAAACCTTCCTCTTGACACTGTTTTTCTTTCTATATCCCAGCTGTTTTAATAACTTGTGTCACTATTATCATTCATTTTGAATATTTTTTAAATTTCCATCTTGATTTTATTGTCAAACCAAAAATCTTTCAAGAGCAGATTGTTTAATTTCCATGTTCTTCTATAGTGTTGAGGGTTCCTTTGGCAGTTGATTTCTAGTTTTATTCCACTGTGGCCTGAGAAGATATTTCATATAACTTTATTTTTAAAAAACTTATTGAGACTTTTTTAACTTTTATTTTAGGTTCAGGTGTATATGTGTAAATTTGTTATATAGGTAAACTGTGTGTCATGTGGGTTTGGTGTATAGACTATTTCCTTATTCAAGTAATAAGCATAGTACCCAATAGGTATTTTTTCTGATCATCTCCCTCCTTCCACCCTCCACCCTCCAGTAGGCCCAAGTGTCTGTTGTTTTCCTCTTTGTATCCATGTGTTCTCGTGGTTTAGCTCCCACTTTTGAGTGAGAATAAGTTGTATTTAGTTTTCTGTTCGTGCATTAGTTTCTTAGGGTAATGGCCTCCAGCTCCATTCATGCTGATGCAGAGAGCATGATCTAATTCTGTTTTTTGGCTGTGTAGTATTCCATGGTGTATATGTACAACACTTCCTTTATCTAGTCTACTGTTGATGGGCATTTGGGTTAATTTCATGATGTAGAATTATGTCATCTTCAATTAGGGATAGTTTGACACCCTCTCTTCCTTTTTGGATGCCTTTGATTTCTTCCCCCCGCCTGATTGCTCTGGCCAGGACTTCCAGTACTATGTTGAATAAGAGTGGCGAGATAAGGCATCCTTGTCTTGTGCTGGTTTTCAAGGGGAATGTTTCCAGCTTTTGCCAGTTCAATGTGATGTTGGCTGTGGGTTTGTCAGAGATGGCTCTTATTATTTTGCGGTAGCTCCTTCAATGCCTAGTTTACTGAGGGTTTTTAACATGAAGGGATCTTCAATTTTACCAAAAGCCTTTTGTGCAGCTATTGAGATAACCATGTGGTTTTTTACTTCTCTTTATATGATGAATCACATGTATTTATTTTCATATGTTGAAACAACCTTGGATGCCAGGGATACAGCATACTTGATCATGGTGGATTAGCTTTTTATGTGTTGCTCAATTTGGTTTGCTAGTATTTTCTTGAAGATTTTCCCATCTGTGTTCATCAAGGATATTGTTCTGAAGTTTTCTTTTTACCTTTTACTGTTTTTGGTGTGCATCTGCAAGGATTTGGTATCAGGATGATCCTGGCCTCATAGAACAAGTTAGAAAGGTACCTTCTCCTCAGTTTTTTGGAATATTTTCTGCATAAATGGTACCAGCCCTTCTTTGTGCATCTAATATAATTCAGCTGTGAATCCATTTAGTCCCTGGCTTTTCTTGTTTGGTAGACTTTTTATTACTGTTTCAATTTTGGAACTCATTATTGGTCTGTTCAGATATTCCATTTCTTTTTTGTTCAGTCTTGGGTGGTTGTATATTTTCAGGAATATATCAATTTCTTCTAGATTTTCCAGTTTGTGTGCATAGAGGTATTTATAGTAAGTCTCTGAGGATTTTTTGTATTTCTGTGGGTTAGTGGTAATGTCCCCTTTGTCATTTGTAATTGTGTTTATTTGGATTTTCTCTCTTTTGTATCTTTGTTAGTCTAGTTAGTGGTTTATGTTATCTTATTAATTTTTTCAAAGAACAAAATCATGAATTCCTTTTTTTTTTAACTGGGGTTAGATTAAAAAAAGAGCATTACATAATAATAAAGGGTTTAATTCACCAAGAAGACCTAACTATCCTAAATAAATATGCACCCAACAGAGGAGCACCCAGATTCATAAAGCAAGTTCTTAGAGAACTATGATGAAACTTGGATTTACACACAATAATAGTGAGAGACTTCAACATTATACTGACAGTATTGGACAAATCATCAAAGCATAAAATTAACAAAGATATTCAAGACCTGAACTCATACTTGACCAAATGGGCCTAATACACATTTACAGAACTCTCCAACCAAAGACAACAGAATACACATTCTTCCCATCTGCACATGCACATACTTTAAAATTGACCACATAATCAAATATAAAAAAAATCTCAGAAAATTGAGAAAAAAAGAAATCATACTAAAATTGACCACATAATCAAACATAAAACAATCTTCAGCAAATTGAAAAAAGTGAAATTATACCAGCCACACTTGGACAGCACGATAGTAAAAATAGAAATCAATACTAAAAAATTCAATCATATAATTACATGGAAATTAAATAACCTGCTCCCAAATGACTTTTGGGTAAATAATAAAATTAAGGCAGAAATCAAGAAATTCTTTGAGACTAATGAGACCAAAGATAGTACATATGACAATCTTTGGGACACAGCGAAGTCAGTGTTAGTATTGAAGTTTATAGCATTATATGCCTACATAAAATAGTTTGAAAGATCTCAAATTAACAACCTAATCTCACAACTAGAGAAACTGGAGAAGCATGAGCAAACCAACCCCAAACATGTCAGAAGACAAAAATAATCAAAATCTGAGCTGAATGGAAATAAATTGTACACGTTTTTTGGCCTATCATATGGGCTGATATGGTTTGGCTCTGTGTCCCCATCCAAATCTCATCTTGAATTGTATTCCCATAATTCCCATGTGTTTTGGGAGGGACCCAGTGGGAGATAATTGAATCATGGGAGTGGTTTATCCCATATTGTTCTCATGGTAGTGAATAAGTCTCACGAGATCTGATGGTTTTATAAGGATAAACCTCTTCCCTTGGTTCTCATTCTCTCTCTTGCCACCGCCATGTAAGAAGAGCCTTTCGCCTTCCACCATGATTGTGAGGTCTCTTTAACCATGTGGAAGTGTAAGTCCAGTAAATCTCCTTCTTTTGTAAATTGCCCAGCCTTGTGTATGTCTTTACCAGCAGCGTGAAAATGGACTAATCCATGTTCTGTCTTAGAGAATGTGCCATGTGCTGATGAGAAGAATGTAAATTCTGAATTTATTGGGTAAAATGTTCTGTAAATACTTTTAGGTCCGTTTGTTCTAGAGTTCAGTTTAAGTCCTTGTTCACTTTCTGCTTTGATGTTCTGTCTATTTCTGTCAGTGGAGTGTTGAAGACGCTCATTATGATTGTGCTGCTGTCTACCTCTTTTCCTAGGTCTAGTAGTAACTGTTTTATGAATCTGGGAGCTTCAGAGTTAGGTGCAGGTATATTTAGGAATGTAATATCTTCTTGTTGGATGTATCCTTTTATCAATATATTAATATAATGACATTCTTTGTCTTTTCTTCACTGCTTTTGTTTTACAGTCTGTTTTATCTGATATAAGAATTGCTACTCCTGCTTATGTTGTTTTTATTATTTGAACAGACCATTATGTGTTAGATTAAGAATTTTTATAAATTGGCTGGGCATGGTGGCTCATGCCTGTATTCCCAGCACTCTGGGAGGCCAAGACAGGCAGGTCTCTTGAGCCCAGGAATTCAAGACCAGCCTAGGCAGCATGGCAAAACCCTGTTTCTACTAAAATATACAAAGGTTAGCTAGGAGTGGTGGCACATGCCTGTAGTCCCAGCTACTGGGGGGTGGAGGGGGTTAGTTGAGAGGCTTACCAGAGCCTGGGAGGTCAAGGCTGCAGTGAGCCATGATCACACCACTACACTCCAGCCTGGGTGACAGAGTGAGACCCTGTAAAAAAAAACAAACTAACAAAACAAAAAGAAGAAATTAAAAAAATTAATTTATCTAAATTTATTCTTCCTCTAGTGCTCCTCCTTTCTTTACATAAATCAAACTTTCCAACGTATACAATTTTCTTTTTTTCTGAAGACGTTTCAATGTTTCTTACGATGCAGGTCTACTGGTATGGTAACAAATTACCTCAATTTTTGTTTGAGAAAGTTTTTATTTCTCCTTCACTTTTAAAGGGAAATTTTCCTGGAGACAGAATTCTAGGTTTGTGGGGTTTTAAATATATATTTTTTAATTCTTGTGGTTAGATAGTAGGGGTATACATTTATGGTGTTTTCTTTTTCAACACTCTAAATATTTCATTCTACTCTCTTCCTGTTTGCCTGGTTTCTAAAGAGAAGTCCAGTGTAATTATTATCTTTGTTTCTGTATGAAAATAAATTTTTTTCTCTGTCTTCTTTCAAGATTTTCTTTTTGTGATTGGTTTTCTGCAGTTGGAATATGATATGGGTATTTGTAGATTTTGGTATTTATCCTACTTAGTGTTTGCTGAACAATTTGTGGTTTGGTGTTTCTCATTAATTTTGGAAAACTCTCAGTTGTTATTTCAAATATGTCTTCTGTTCTTTCATCTTTTTCTTCTCTTTGTCACACAGTTCTTAGTCCATTCTGCTATTTTATTTCAGTCATCGTTTCTCTTTTTTCACCTTGGGAAGTATGTGTTGAAACATCTTCAAGCTTACTGTTTCTTTCCTTGGCTCTGTGTATTCTATCGATGATTTCATATAAGATACCCTTCATTTTGTTGGAGTTCTTTTTTTTTTCATTCCTAGCATTTTCTTTTGATTTTTTCTTAGGGTTTCTACCTTTCTGATTAACTATCTCATGTGTTCTGTATGATGTTCATTTTTTCCATTGTCTTAGTATATTAGTTGTTTTTTTAAGTTCTCAGTCTGATAATTCTAAAATATCAGCTATGTCTGAATTTGGTTCTGTTGTTTGCTCTGTCTCTTCAGATTGTGTTACTTGATTTTATGTTTGCATTTTTTTTCGTTTAAAGCCAGAAATGATGTATTAGGAGAGACTGAAGTAAATAGGCCTTTGGTGATAGGTTTTATGCTGATCTGGCTGGGAGTTAGGCTATCATAAATGCTTGCTCTACCTGTGGCATTAGTGTCTACATTTTCCTCTAGTCTTGTTTCTCTCCTCCTTATTTTTGCTTCTCCCTAGAGAACCTGTCATAAATAGGGTCTGAAAATTCCAGCTCTTTAAGCTGTAATCCCCCTTTGTTATACACGAGCACTACTGTAGCGACAGTTAAATGTGAGAGAACAAACATTCTATAATCTTATGATTAGGTCTTAGTCCCTTAGTGAGCCTGTATCCTTGGGCTGTGACTTTCACAAGTGATTTTTAGCTCCCGTAAGTCCTTAGGTGAGACAAGAGGCTTAAGGCTGCTGGAATTGTACTATTCTTTTCCCCTTACATAAAAGCTAGAGGGTGTTGGAGGTTAGTATATCCCTTTCCTCAGGTCAATTAGGCTCTAGCAAAACCAAGTAGTTTACGTTCTGGTAAAATAGTTTTCTTTGAGGACGGGCCTTCAGGAGAACAGAGCACTATGAGCATATTTCAAAGTTGTTACTTTTCCTTTCCCCTTGCTAGAAACATGAGGGGAATTTTCTCATATCTTCACCCTGAGAATCTGGTATAGCTCCTAGAAATAAAACTCATGAAAGTGTAGGGGCCCCATAAGACAGGGCCCCCATGAGTTTTTGTCTCTCGAGCTAGATCTACAGTGAGTCTCCTGCAATTACTCAATTATCTTTTAAATACTTCTACCAGAATCTAGCTGTGGCTTCTTCTCCTTATGAGTTGTGCTGCCTTTCTCTCTAGTTTCCAGCATGGTGCGGCTCTGTGACCTCAAACTCTGATGGCTTTAATAAGAGTTAGTGATTTTCAGATTGTTTATCTTTTTTCTAGTTGCAAGGATGGGAGTAATGACTTCCAAGCTCTTTATATGTCAGACTAGAGGCCAAAGTCTTCTAAATTACCCTCTTTATAACCTGAATCTACTTTAATCAGTCCTTTTTTAACTTTTCATAACATAATATTTATAACTTTTCTGGCATTCATTTCATTTGCTTTTGCTTAACATTTCATTTTGTATGGGACATTTTATGCTTGATATTATAACCACTTTAAAGTAACACACCATAACTTATTTTTGTGTGCTTAGTAACTGACCAATTTCACTAAGATTTGGAACATCATATTAAAATGTCTTAGAATTCCTCTGTTGCCTTAATCCTAAGGTAGAATGGGAGAATAAAAATGTCAGGGAAGAGAGTAATGAAACCCTATCCTGGATTATCCATTTGTAAGAAAAGTAAGATATATACAAAAGTAATATACACAAGATCTGCTTTGCTGCAGAAAGACTTGTGAGTCTTTGAAGTCCCTAAAACATCATGTAAACCTGAATTTGTATACATTAGCTATAGTGTGATTGCTAAGTAATAATACTACTTGTGATATATACAGTACTTACTATATGCAATTCACTGTTAACATATTTTACTTTATTATCTGGAGACGTCACGGTAACCTTAAGTGGATGTATTTTTATCCACAGTCTATAGTTGTGGATATTAAGGCTTGGAAAGGTTAGGTGACTTCTCCAACGTCTAACAATGATGTAGAATTCAAAACATGTGGCCGGGTGTGGTGGCTCACACCTGTAATCCCAGCACTTTGGGAGGCCTAGGTGGGTGGATCACCTGAGGTCAGGAGTTCAAGACTAGCCTGGCCAGCATGGTGAAACCCCGTCTTTACTAAAAATACAAAAAAGTTTAGCTGGACGTTGTGGCAGATGCCTGTAATCCCAGCTACTTGGGAGGCTGAGGCAGGAGAATTGCTTGAACCAGGAGGCAGAGGTTGCAATGAGCCGAGATCACGCCATTGCACTGCAGCCTGGGCGACAAGAGCAAAACTCCATTAAAAAAAGAAAATTCAAAATGTGGAATTCAAACACAAGTTTGTGTGACTTTAGCCAATATTCTTAACTACTGTGATACATAGCCTCCCATGTACCTCTATTTATGTACCTCTACTTTCCACGTACCTCCCATGTACCCTTACATGTATCTAAGATTTAACCATGTAATATCAGAAGGGGAGGTAAAGAGGGAAAGTGAGTCCTTCTTTACCTCCCCTTCTGATATTAAATTGTTAAACCTTACTGAAGAAAAATAGACTAAGCCCTGCCAGCCAAAGGTTTCTAGTAGGTCTTGGATAGTATTTTGTTCAACACACCCAGTTTTGTGAGGACAGTATACATACTATTGGTTAGCAGGTGGTTCTGCTGCAGTGGATTGAGGGCTGGCGCACCCCCAATGCCTGGCTGGCCAGCTAGGGCTGCATGAGCAATTCCATGTTGGGGTCCAGGTGCAGCAAATGGAGACTGCATCTTATCCTTATCCCAGGAGGATTCACTTCCACCTGAAAAATATTCATATAAACATATTTCAACTTGACAACTTTCCATAAGAAAGCTTTTTAAAATTCCCTTTTAGGGCTGTAATCATGAATACTACCTCTTAGAAAATTATTATTGAACACAGTTAACTCATTTTTATGACAGTTTCAAAAACTTTCAATAGTCTAGAGATGTAAGCTGCCTCTGGGAAGGCCAAATCATTCTCAATAATAGTATAGGCACTCTTGACTTGTTGGTAGTCTCAACAAATCTGGAATCATAATGAATAGCTTTTAGAAGCACTTACATGTTGAGGAACATTAATTGACCACCACTGCCTTGTATTCTAAACCTTTAACATACACATATTATATTTTAAAGGACTGTACTGATCACTGAAAAAGAACACACTCATTTGTAAGAGCATGACAACATGCAAAAATACATGGTAAGAAACAAAATGATCTTTTCTTCTCAGGTCACTCAGAGAAGCAAATCTATTCATACACACTAGAGTTTTGTGTAAAATAAGCTGGACGAAAATAGGAAACCATTCCTTCCAATTTGAAATTATACTTATTTTGATCCTTCATGCTAGAGAGTCAGGTAAAGTGTATATAAATGCAGAATACTGTATTATCATGATCTACATTGGCATAGCTATTTTATCTGGTGTCTAGCATACTATGGGGGATAGAACCATTGCTTAAAACCATATGGAAAACAAACACAGAATAATTTCCAGGACATTCTTTCAAGAGAATACTTTAAACAGGAGAGTAAAGGGTGGGATTCCAATAACTGCAGGAGCAGATAGTCTGGCTTTAGAAAACAAAATGGTTGTGCAGGCAGCTCCATCTATTTGCTTGATGTGCTTCATTCATTCAGGGGTCAGTGGTTCCGCCTCCATTCCCATGCTGGGACTGCAACATTAGCACTCTACCTGGCTCACACCAGCCCACTTACTGCCTAAAACTCTGACACTGTGTGTGGGGTTTAGGCTTGGGACTCTTGGGAGCTCTGTAAAATACGTATATTTAATGTTTTTTTTAAGGTAGAAAAATCAACATACTCATATCCACAACATTGAATATTGTGATTATTTTCACTTCTTTGAGTTCCCTCCCACACTTTGTTCATATGGATACCCATTTTTACATTATAAGCAGCCTGTCATGTCGCTTCAGGTATCATATCTACAAAGGGTAATGACTATTAAACACTGGACTTTGCTTCCAATTGTCACTATTATAGTCTACATTATAACAAAAACATTCATTTAAATTATTTCCTTAGAATCAATTAATTCCCTGAGTGGAATTTGAGTCAAAGGGGACAAACATTTTTATACTTTTATTTCAAAAACCACATTTGCAAAAGCAGTTTTGAGAGTTGTAAACTTTTCAGGGAAATGTCTTCAGGCCCAATTGGTATCCCCCCTCAAGATTTAACATTTATTCAAGCAAATTACATGCTAAGAATCTCTGAAAGGATTGTTTAACCTTCCTGTCCACTCATCCACTTTTACCCCAGTCCTGAAGAGGAAGAACCTTATTCCAGTCCTCCTCTTCGGTATTCTTTCAAGCTCTTTTGTGGCCAAAGTTAATCTCTAATCCAAAAGTGAGAGTCTTGATGAGCCTCCAACTAGATGAGCTGAGATAAGGAAACACCGGATTCTAGCACAGTATATGTAAAGATTGAAGGGTATCTGGCCCTGCTGATATGGACACAGATTTTCCAATCAAACGTGGGAAGAAATTAGCAGTTACTGGTTGGGGTCCTGCTATAAGCCATTCAGATAAGATGCATGAAAGCTTAGTAGGTAGGAAATTTGGTTGAATTTGATAGACTGGTTTAATGGACCAGAAATCATTCCCTTGATCATGTTGAGGTCTGCTATGTTCATTGAAAACATGCAATACTTCTATGATTACCACTTGTTCTCTCTTTTCATCCAGATGTTGGCTGTTGTACAGCATGTGCTTAAGAGCAAGAAAGTAATTTATGGTTTGGTGCATTGACATATTTTAGTGTTAACAAATTTGGAATTTCAATTAAAATCAATAAGACATTGTTATACTGTAATGAAGAGAGATGGTGGGGGAAGGGAGTATTTTAATAAACTATGAAAGTAACCACTGCAACACTGAGAATTCTTTATAGAAACATTAGGCCAATAAACATGATTAATACCAGAAAATGCAAAAATTTGAAAGATCAATTGCTGAGCAAAAATGGAAGCACTACATCATTTTAGCACTGTGTTCAAGATATGAATTACCCCACCACTGCAGAACTGTAATTTATAAAATGAGCAAAATATTGACAAAAGAAGATACATTTAGAAGACATTAAATTATACCATATGATAATAATATAGTACTGCACTATCACAGCAGCAACAGCAACACAGCAATATTGGAGCTGAGATTATATCAATATTTATTTTATAAATTTAAAACTGTTTACTCTACATTTAATATTAAATGGTACATTAGGTAGTATTCTCATGGTTTGTGTATCACATTTTCCAAATAAGCTTGAATAGAAATGCTTTTAAAATCTTATCAAAGGATTTCAATATGGTTTTGTGTATGTTTTGATGAGAACTTTGGATACACATTTTCCAACAGCTCACACCTTTGTTAACTACTATGTTAATGATAGAAAAGGTGGGGCGGGGGGAGGGGGAGGGATAGCATTAGGAGATATACCTAATGTATGATGAGTTAATGGGTGCAGCACACCAACATGGTACATGTATACATATGTAACAAACTTGCACATTGTGCACAGGTACCCTAGAACTTAAAGTATAATAATAAAAAAAAAGAAAAGGTAGTTTCCATCTCTTCCCACCTCCACCAAATGTGGATGTAAGTATTATCCTGCAATGTAAAGGCAACTGTATATGAATCGAGTGGCTGAGGAGTGTGGAACATTCTAGATATTTGGATTAGGAGGTATGAATGCTCTGAACACATTTTTGTCTTTTGACCTAAATCTCTTATCATTTTTAAGTGTAAACATTAATTATGACTCAATCTGGAATGTTCAGTGACCCCAATATTTGCATTTTTTATGCCTCTTTGTCAAGATGCAGTAATACCCATTGCCCTTAAAACTAGCAAGGTATTTTGACTAATCTAAGCTACAGTCAGCCTTTCATTAACCACTATTTTGAAGGCTTGGGTATCCACTTTCCTCATCCTATCTATCTGTCTGTCTGTCTACCTCCAAATGCAGTAGTTAGCTAAGGCTGCCACAGACAGGATGGCTTAAACAACAAGAATTTAGTTTCTCACAGTTCTGGAGGTCAGAAGTCCAAGATCATGGTTTTGGCAGGATTAGTTTCTCCTTAGGCTTTCCTCTATGGTTTGCAGATGACTGTGTTTTCCCTATGTCCTCACATGCTCTTTTCTCTGTGCGAGTTCATCCTTGGTAACTCTTTTATGCACAAGTTTCCTCTTCTTATAAGAACTCCAAGCAGACTGGATTAGAATCCACTCTAGGCCGGATTTATTTATCCATTTAAATTGTTATTATTTTTAAATTTTGTGGTTACAGAATAGGTGTATATATTTATGGAGTACCTGATATGTTTTGATACAGGCATGCAATGTGAAATAAGTACATCATGGAGAATGAGGTATTCATCCCCTCAATCATTTATCCTTTGAGTTACAAGTAATAGAGTTAGATTCTTTATTTTAAAATACACTTAATAACCTCCTTAAAAGCCTTAGCTACAAATACAGTCACATTTCAAAGCAACTAGGGGTTAGGGCTTCAATATCTGAATTTTAGGGGTACATGATTCAGCCCATAACACTAAAGTATGCACATTTGTTGGAACCAGACCATACTAGCTTTGTGAGGGAATTCCTCCAGTAAAGAGGAGAGAAACTGAACAGCATTTTTAACAAGGCATGACTAAGAGGCCAGCACGGTAAGCAGTGGGTTTGGGAAAATAAAGTAACCTCTTTAAGTCTTCAAGAAATTTTGTATTAAGTATAAACGTAACCCAACACAGTCCTAAGTATGTAAAGATGATGTAGAAAATGCAGCAAATCCCTATTAACTGAATAATTTATTTGAGCTTTTCCATATCAACTACTTATCACTGTTTTAGCACAATATTTAGTAAAACTAAATTGATGACAGTAAAGAATGTAACACAATAAACAGTATTACAAGCAACTATTGCTACATTAACACTAACTAATTTAATCCCAACTTTACCAATAAGAAAGCTAGAGAGAACTACATTTTTTATAAGCCCTTACTTCGTAGAAGTATATATTCTTAGTTAGAATCAGTGTAAGAACAATAAAGTGATTCACTATGGGGAAACATTAATTTAACAAGGCATCTGACAAACTTCTATTGCCTTAGTCAGAAACTCTTCAGTTTGCAATTTAGACCTTTTTAAAAAACCCATTTTAAAATGTTAGGGTTCCCAGAAGGTTATTTGTTTTTGTTGCATTTTCTTTGTAGGATAAGTGGGTAGAGGACAGAGACCTATGAATCATGGGGACCTTACAACAGAAACATGGAATTTAAGACACAAAAAGGACCTTTTTATCCATTTAGTTAAAAATAATAACTTGAAAAAGGAGCAGGAGCATATCATGGGTGGGACCCAAAGCAGTATTTTAATTTTTTAATTTGCTAAAATTTTGTCTAATTAGCACTTCTGCATTTCCCATTCTAATAGCAGAATGCTTACTATGGTCAGGTTTGTGAAAATCAATAGCAAAGATCATTATGATGTGTTCAAACAAATTAGCATAAGCCTACAAGCTAAAACACCCAAACACCAAAATGTTTCAAATGAATATAAAGGAAATCCAGCAGTAAGGCTCTAAATAAAAATTCCAAGCAATCATTCTTCACCTTAGCACCATGTTGTTAAGAATGAGTGAAGGAAGCTAATAAAATATTCACTGAAGAGAATCAAGACAATTTAGTAAACAGTCTTCCTCATCCACCCATAGGGATCAGTGATCCTCTTTATAAATGCATAAGCTTTAATTTCTGTAGGTTTGAGTTTCTAAGACTACTAGAATTGTGTGAGTCATACGCAACAGTTTCATAATTTAAAAATGATCTCTGTCTTATGAATTCAAGTTGAGTGTAACTTAATATTTTAGAGGAATACTATAGTAGCAGTTGCTACTATATTTTGCAATGTACAAATTTAAAAGCCACCTACTAGGAAAAAATATATAAGGTAATTATTAAATTCAAAACTATGGCCTTGACTGTGAAAAATAGAAGTGTTTATAAAAAGCTGTACTTACATTGAAACTTTTGTAGCTACTACAAAACATATAAGTCAGATTATTTGAAAATATAGGTCTAAATTGATCATGTTTCCAGTAATATTATGTACATAAGGCAAAGAAAAAGAAGTCAAATGGGAAGAGGTCTATGAAGCATACGGCCTAAATCGAGCTTGTTCTCTCAGCCATAGAATATTTGTTTAGCTAGAATCTTAGATAAATGCACATTGTTTGATGAATCTACACAGCATGAAGCATTTTGTAGTAGAAAGATATTTTAAATCATAATTAAACCATTAAAGACTTATTTTTTCTAAATAATAATATAGTATAAGTGTGTGTAGCGGGGAGGTGTACACACACACGTAGACACAAATTCAGGGTTTAGTATATTGTAAAGTGCTAACACATGAATGGAAAACGAGGCGTGTATGTGTAGAGGTGCTATACTCTACAACCTTATCATATTATTCTTTTATTTGCTTTTCCTGTATGCATTCAGAAAATAGAATATTCAGCAGTTTACCAGACTGGTGACTTCAGTAGTGCAATCATGCACTGTATCTGAAATTTGAACCGATATGGATAGAAAATAGATAACAATTATTCACTTTAAAATATTGAGAAGGTCTCAACTAGTTTATCTCCTCTTTTACTTTAAAACATTACCTAGGAAGAGCCACACCACAGGGCGATGGTCTAGGAATTTCAAGTTTAATCAGAGATATAATAGCAGCTAATTGATGAGCTGCTAGGGTTGCACTTGCCAATACAATAGCCACTAGTCACCTGTGGCTATTTAAATATAAGTTTTAATTAATTAAAAGAAAGTAAAAAGAATGAAAAAATTCAGCTCCACATTACAAGTGCTCAAAGGCCACATGCAGCTAGGGACTATCATATTGGGAAGCACAGATATTGATAATTTACTTCGTTGCAGAAAGTTATACTAGAAAGTGCTATCCTAGAGTATAAGCAGTTTGTGTAAAACAATTTAAAACACAGGTATCTACAGCATCTTCAATTCAACATGTCTGAAACTAAATTGACCATTATTCAATGAAACAGGTCTTGCTCCTTTATTTCCTATATCTGTTAGTGGCATAATGCAATTGTTTCAATGGGAAATTTCTGAGTACTTAACATGTGTCAGGTGCTATTTGCAGGTACTGAGAATATAGAAATAAAAGGCAAATCCCTTGCCTTCAAAGATCTCTGTCTAATAATAAGTATCATTATCATCTCTTAACCATTCACTCTGTGTAAGTGGCCAAATTATCTGGAATTGACTTTACACTGGGTTCCCTTCCATTCCCACTGACACTGCTTTTGTTTGAACCCTCATGACTCTCACACATTACAATCATCTCAAGAGACTCTTAACTACCTTTCCTACTACTAGCCTCATCTCCTCCAATTGGCCCTTGACATAACAACTGAAATAAACATGAAAAACAAAAATAAAGAAGATGGAGTATCAGAAAGGACAATTTAAAAAGAAGAGAATAAAACTGAGCAGAGCAGTACCCAAGAAGAAAGAAAAGAATACCTTGGTTGCATGACCAGAATGTTTATATACAAACCCTCAAGGGGTTCCAAGAAATGTGCTAAGACTCTGAGAGAGTGTGATGGATGGACCAACATGCACTACAACTGTTGTATGAATATATAAGCATTATCTTCTTTCTTTTTTTATTATACTTTAAGTTCTGGGTTACACGTGCAGAATGTGCAGTTTTGTTACATAGGTATACACATGCCCTGGTGGTTTGCTGCACCTATCAACCCATCACCTACATTAGGTATTTCTCTTAATGTTATCCCTCCCCTAGCCCCCCACCCCCTGACAGGCCCCAGTGTGTGATGTTCCCCTCCCTGTGTCCATGTGTTCTCATTGTTCAACTCCTACTTATGAGTGAGAACATGCGGTGTTTGGTGTTCTGATCTTGCGATAGTTTGTTGAGAATGATGGTTTCCAACTTCATCCATGTCCCTGCAAAGAACATGAACTCATCCTTTTTTTTTTTTTTTTTTTTTTTGTGACGGAGTCTCGCTCTGTCCCCCAGGCTGGAGTGCAGTGGCGCGATCTTGGCTCACTGCAAGCTCTGTCTCCCTGGTTCACGCCATTCTCCTGCCTCAGCCTCCCGAGTAGCTGGAACTACAGGCACCTGCCACTGCACCCGGCTAATTTTTTGTATTTTTAGTAGAGACGGGGTTTCACCATGGTCTCAATCTCCTGACCTCGTAATCCACCCGCCTCAGCCTCCCAAAGTGCTGGGATTACAGGCGTCAGCCACCGCGCCTGGTGAACTCATCCTTTTTTATGGCTGCATAGTATTCCATGGTGTATATGTGCCACATTTTCTTAATCCAGTCTATCATTGATGGATATTTGGACTGGTTCCAAGTCTTTGCTATTGTGAATAGTGCCACAATAAACATACATTTGCATGTATCTTTATCATAGAATGATTTATAATCCTTTGGGTATATGTCCAGTAATGGGATTGCTGGGTCAAATGGTATTTCCGGTTCTAGATCCTTGAGGAATCACCACACTGTCTTCCACAATGGTCATACTAATTTATACTCCCACCAACAGTGTAAAAGCGTTTCTATTTTTCCACAACCTCTCCAGCATCTGTTGTTTCCTGACTTTTAAATGATAGCCATTCTAACTGGTGTGAGATGGTATCTCATTGTGGTTTTGATTTGTATTTCTCTAATGACCAGTGATGATGAGCTTTTTTACATATGTTTTTTGGGTGCCTTATCTTTACGAGCAAAACCACCAACCAAACAAACAAATGAAAAAAATCAAACAAATGACTCTATACTTTTATCATCACCATCATCCAAAAAGATCAGGAGTCTAGTTCAAAAGTTTCAAAATTAATAGTGAACAAATTTGTTTCTGGATTTAAAAGGAACTGATGCTTCAAAGTAGACTTAATAATTAAAAAAAAAATAAGTACTCACCACAGGCTTACTCAAGTAAATTGCACCTAACTCATACATATTGCTAAAAATAAGGCTAATATGTTTCACAAAGTAAATGTTAAATTAAAAAAAAGTCCCAAAATTTTTGTTTCTAAATTAAAATGTTGCAAGATGTAAGTATTCCCTGAGTGCCACTTTAAAGCACAATGGCTAAAACTTGAACATCACATTATTGAGTTTCAAAAATTAGTTTAATTGTATCAGGAATTATATCACAAGTGATGGAAGCACAGTGCTCTTCCATATGACCTGCTGAGTGTGATGATATGGTTGGAGAAACTCTTGCAAACTATTAGTTTGCATAACTTAAAATACACTCTGGTTAAAAGATATTTTATTGTGGACATGAAGAAAATGGGGTTATGCCAGATATTATTTTGAAATTCCAAATGATAATCTTATTTTATTCACTCTCCTATGAACCCCCCCAATTTTTAAATTGTCATATTTATCTTGGTATTATGTTATGTTGCCTGGAGTAGAAGTTTTCTTAAAAAATACCCTTCAATGACTGGGCATGGTGGCTCACACCTGTGAACCCAGCACTTTGGGAGGCTGAGGCGGGCGGGTCACGAGGTCAGGAGATCAAGACATCTTGGCCAACATGGTGAAACCCTGTCTCTACTAACAATACAAAAATTAATTGGGCATGTTGGTGCGCACCTGTAGTCCCAGCTACTCAGGAGGCTGAGGCAGGAGAATTGCTTGAACCCAGCAGGCAGAGGTTGCAGTGAGCCGATATCATACGACTGAACTCCAGCCTGGCGACAGAGCGAGACTCCATCTCAAAAAATAAATAAATAAAAATACACTTCAATTCTATCTAACCTGTCTGCTCTGGCAAGTACAGAAAAATTTGTTTATGTGTGACAAGACACTTTTTGGAAATTTGAATTCATTTCTTGCTAGTGTAAGTATTGCAAGTTGAAAGACTCGAAAAATCTAAGTTCAAGACAGTGATAGCATTTTCTTATCTGAATTTGAGTTCCTTCTTTCATTCTTAATAACATGTGGTCTGTCTAAATGACAAACATATTATCAAGTCACTTCGCAGTAAATAATCATATAATGCCACCAATATAGCTTAGATATTTGTCCCCACCCAAATCTCATGTTGAATTTTAATTTCGAATGCTGGAGGTGGGGCCTGGTGGAAAGTGTTAGGATCATGGGAATGGAACCCTTATGGCTTGGTGCTGTCTTCCTGACAGTGAGTGAGTTCTTGCAAGATTTAATTAAAGTGTGTGGAACCTCGCCCTCACCCTCTCTCCATTCCTACTGCTTTTGCCATGTGATGTGACTATTCCCCCTTTGCCTTCCACCATGAATAAAAGCTCCCTGAGGCTTCACCAGAAGCCAAGCAGAATCACCATCTATCGTTTCCCTCTTTTGTCATATTTCTGAAATATTGAACAATTACTGAGAATACAGGCAAATTATTTGTTTTAAAGAGCTAGTTCCTAGAATTTATAAGCTGTGACATGTGCTCTTGTAAGATATACCTTAAATTGGAGGTCCTTAAAATGAGGTTATGCATACCCTAGAAAATGTAAAAGCTGACCTACAAAGATAGAGTAAGATATTTGAGTTTTAATATTTATTTTACATGTTAATCAAAAAGTAAGTACAACATTATGTGTCACCAATATTTAAGATATGAACCATCACTGATGCCTTCACCACTCAAGTATTAGAGGAACCCAGAGGAAAAAAAAGAGTAGGAGTTTTCAGCAGGGCAAGTGGTTGGCCATTGGCAGCCCTAGACTTTTATTTATTCTGAACTCATTGTGATATGTTCTACGTACACTCAACTGAGTGGATTCAATAAACTAGCCTTTACAAAGTGAACAACACATTACAACCTCAGACTGAAGACAATAATGTAAGCACAGAAGAAGAGATATAAAATAGCAGAGCTGATACTTCTCCTACTCAATGTAGGAACTCTATCACCTTCATTAAGAAGTAAAATATTGTAAAGGTCATCAGATTTGATGTATTAATCACATTGTCCTCACTGATACTAAGAATATATGTTTTAAAAGTTTTATGTAATTAATAAAATTTATTAGTTAAAATCTTGTTTAATCTTGTTAATTATTTCTATTTAATTTCTATTTTGTGTGCATATGTTAGTGCATGTATACAGCTCGAAATTTACTTTATGTACACTAAAAGAGCATACTTATTATTTACCTGGTAGAGTGTATGAACATAAGGTTTCAATGACTGCCTTGAATTAAAAAAAATTTAAACGGCACAAATTTACAGTTTTTTTCATAATCAATCAGAAAATTTTTTAAAACATACATGTGCAATATTATATATTTACAACACTCATTTTTCATAGATCAACTAAGAAGATGAAAAATTAGTGTTGTAAAAGTGTAATATTATGGATGTATATTTACCTACCCATAACACAATTTAAATAGATTTACCTACTTGTAACATAATTTAAGTATATATACCTACCCATAACATAATTTAAGTATATATACCTACATAATTTAAGTATATTTCCCTACCCATAATATAATTTAAGCATATATACTCACCCAAAGCATAATTAAAGTACTTTTTCTATTACACTGTTAATTTAACCAAATAAGCCATGCTTTAGAAGCTAATGAATTAAACCAAAAAGCAGAGGACAAGACTGGCCACATAGAAGGAGGCAGAATAGTTTGTCTCTTCTTTTTATCCCTGCACATAAGCTAATATCATTTCTGTAGGTATAAATATCTTCCTGTCAGTGCAATTCTTACAGCTATCAAAAAATTATTTAGGGAAACCATAATGCAGTCTCTAGACAACAGAATTTATTTTGACCAATAAATCGAGATGAAAGCATTATGATCTTTTGCAGCCAATGGTGAGAGTTAATTATTACTCACACAGCAAGTTTTCTTGTTGAGATTTCAGCTTGTCTGTATGCTTTGGAGTGGTGAGGTTAAAGTGATCTTACTTGACTGGTAGTGGTTAACTGGCAAAGTTCTATGAAAGTGGCAGATAGAGACCGACACAAAATAGAGAGGGAAGAATTGTATCCTTCAAAAAATCCTAACAGCATAGTGGAAGGAGCATCAGACAGACCTGATGTTGAATTCTGGCCGCTCTATTTACTATCTATGGGCTTTGGAAATGACATTAGGGTTCTTTGAGTCTGAGTTTCTTAATATCTGATACGGAAATATAGTCTACCTGCTCTAGGGTTGTTTTAAGGATTAAATGAGACAGAATATGTAAAACAATACAATATCTAGACATAACAAACACTAAATAAGTGTAAGCTGTTATCATTTAAGTTTTTTTAGAATATAAAGGACAAAATAGGGTATTAACTTTATTAACCTGTCTGTAGGGTGACTACCTTTTTAACTATACTACTAACAAAAGATGATGAAGACCACTAGTGACCCCAAGAATTAAAGGAATAATTTGCAAAGGTAAAACTCTATTATTTTTGCAGTTAACCACATTAATTTTCATGGCCATGTGCATTTTAACTTGTTGCTCTTAAAGCAGATTGTATAATAGGATACAGTAAAACATTGAAAAGGAGGACTCCAGATACGGCTTTACTAGGCTACTTTTAATAATGTATCAAGTGGTTCAGCAGTGAGACTAAACAACCATATATAGCCTGTTCTCCTCTTGAGAAAGCAGAAGCAGATGGCTCTTTGTTTTTTCTCTCTCTGTACAGAAAAGACTGGGTTTGGCTGGTAAACATTGATTATTAATCCTAGGACTTCTTAAAAGAAGAATGATAAGAAAGAACAAAATATTCAATATGAAGAAAGAGGAGAAAGTTGGTAGAAATAATGGAGAATAACTTTTGCCAGTAATTTTCATATTGCTCTAAACTGAATACAAGATAAAACAAAAGATAAGAGGAAAGAGGCAAGCATAGAACACGAACATGAAAGACACAAAAAAGAAAGAATTTCAGCAAGAAAAAAATAATCATTTTACCCAAATAAAGATAAAACCCGCAGACTCAAATTCAGAGAAATCTATAAAACTGGGAAAAATATGACAAATTGAAATACATGGCAGAGCCTGAAATAACAATACAAAGAGAAAGAAACATATTTGTTAAGCTGAGGCATTAGACTGAATAATTCTAATTTTATCACCAAAAATTCTTCTATATGGAAAAAAGAAAGGGATAAGGAAATACAGTTTTTTAATGAAAAATAAAAGAAGAAAATGGAGTAGAAGTAAAATAAATCAATAGATAGAATCAATATATAGCAAGTATAGATTTGACATGGAACATTTACTGGCTCTGGGATCGTAGTGCCTATGAGTGTATGGAATGGATGTTTCACTTGTATTACACTGGGGCTCATGAATTACTGATGATGATATCAAAGAGATTCATAAATGGATTTTATCACTACACTGAGTAATTAAAACTACAATTATCAGTTACCGGCCACTGCTTACAAAACACTTACCACATATATGTCTAATACCTGTGAAAATCACATTCACTGAACACACACTATGTGCCTGAAAAACGTTGAAAGCACACTGGGCACTTGACGTGTGGTAGAAAGTATTCACCTAATCCTCAGAACACCATGTGATAGGTACTATAATTAGCCACATTTTATGGAGAAAACTGAAACTCCAAAGACTGATTTTCCCACACTTGTACCACTAGTAAAGAATCAAACCAGGAAAGGCTCCAGAACACACACACTAAATCACTATCCTCAATTGTTACTGATATGAGGCATATAAGTCCTTTTAACTGAGGCTTTGATTGTGAATGTGCATGGTTTAGAATCTGAGCAACAAAACGAGGCATTTTGGTGAAGAGAACTAAGAAAGTGGTAGTTTCAAAGATCTCAGCCTAGTCTGAGATCTGTAGTGGGCAGACCTGGGAATCATGAAGTATCGAAGGCCTTCAGAGAAAATCCCTCAATTCCAAGTGGCATAGGAAAGCTACTTTCTTATTCACGTCCCTCCTTTAAAGTGAAGTCTTTTTAAAATATAAATGATATGAGTCAATTATGGGTAGTGTTTTTTCTGTCTTCTGAAAATGAGGGTAAGGCTGCAAAGCATCTGAAGGAAAAGGGCCAAGTTGATGCCTGAAGAGAAAAGAGTGGGAAAATAATGGTATTTCTTGGAAGCCAATCACTAAAAGAAGGACAGAACATACAAGGCCTAATTCCACAATTGAAAACAATAATTTAAGTGGAAAAGGCATTATTACTACATCCAATGTGATTATTAACACTTCTTTAATGATCAGAAAAAAGTACTAAAAGCCATGGGCTTAAAGTAATGAAAATATATCTAATTCAGAATACAATAAAAATGACACAAGTAGACTATATATATATAATATAAATAACATATATATAATATCATATATATCATATATGTTATATAATTATATATTATATCATATATATCATATATAACATATATGATATATATGATATATATATTATATATATATATAGAGAGAGAGAGAGAAAGAGAGAGAGAGAGAGAGAGAGGGTCTCACTCTGTCACCCAGGCTGGAGTGCAGTGGTGCAATCATGGCTCACTAGAGCTTTGAACTCCTGGGCTCAAGTGATCCTTTCAGCTCAGCCTCCCGAATAGCTGGCAATACAGGTGTGCAACACCATGTCTGGCTAATTTTTTCTATTTTCTGTAGAGATGGGGTCTCACTGTTTCCCGGGCTGATCCTGAACTCCTGGGCTCAAATGATCCTCATAAAGTGCTGGGATTACAGGCATGAACAACTGCAGCTGGCCGAGAAAACTTTTTAAACATTGTTTTTCTTAACCTCAATTCCTGAACTTCTCTTTGAGCAGCTAAAATTATTTTTCAAGTAGTGTGCTAGACAAGCATTAAGAATAAGATTGTCTGCTTTTCTTGACCAAAACAAAAGAACACATCCTTTTCAAGTTGCAGTTTTGTTAATATGAAATGCTTACCATATCATAAAGAAACAAATTCAAGAAAATTATATCAAGCAAGATAGAAGGGAGTCAGATAGATAGATAGATAGATAGATAGATAGATAGATAGATAGACAGACACATAGATAGATACATAGATAGATAGATAGATATAGATACATAGATGCATATGGAAGGCATAGTATCCACTCCCTGTCCACCGATGTTAGAAATGTTCAAGGGCAGCTGGATGCAAGGACTGACACCAGTGGCAATGTGGGAGGCTGAGGCAGGAGGATTGCTTAAGGCCAAGGGGTTAAGACCAGACTGGGCAACATAGCATGGCCCCATGTTTACAAAAAATAAAAACCAATTAAAAAAATAGCCAGGCAGGTGGTATGCATCTGTAGTCCCAGGTACTGAGGCAGGAGGATAGCTTGAGTCCAGGAGGTCAAGGCTGCAGTGAGCTATGATCTCACCACTGCACTCCAGCCTGGATGACAGAGTGAGACCCTGTCTCAAAAAAAAAAAAAAAAAGAAATGAGTCATTACGAATTCAATAATTAAAATACATTTACGGGTTGAAAAAGCCATTAGTTTCTTTTAAAGAAAATAATGATGAGTATAGTTAAAATATGCACAAAATTTTCAAGTGATTAAGGAGAAGCACTGACTTGCTTTCCAAATGGTCATTCAACACACGTTAGGCAACAGGGCAGTAAAAAATAGTATCTGGTAATTTGTTTTCATTCCAGATTGTTCCTTTGGACATATTTTTCAAAGAAAAGTATCAAATATTGGATTAACTTATGCAATTTAATACGTTAATAGTTTAGCTGCAGTTTTTACTACCTACACACAATAGAAGGATGTTTACAAAATATGATTATATATTTTGTGTTAATGGCTGGATGATAATTATATTTTTAAGAACTTTTAGTTTCTCCAGAGCAGTTACAATAGTTGGAAAAGTTTTAAAGCATGCAGTTATGTTTCAATATTCAATTTCAAAATTCAGTAAGGTTTGGAAGAGAGAGGAGAGAGATTGATCTTAACAACAGCACAATTTGAGATGTCTGGATCTTTTTTAAAAATGGAATATTTTGCTATCATTAAATTATTTGAATTGGTCTCTTCACACGATGTATAGTATGCTCACAAGAGAGGGAGTAGAATATAAACAAATGAGTCTGTTTTGCCTAAATATAAAAATCTTGTGAATCACTAATAGACTAGATATTCTTTCACATACAAGCCTGAATTCAGTTGCACAGTATAATTTAGTATGAGATTCTCTATTGCCCACAGCCTACCAACTTTTAATACATAATGACCGTTAAGCTCAGACCCATTTCTGTAAGGAGGTAAGGTTAAGTATGCACCAGCACACCACACATACCACACACCAGCACACCACACACACCTAATAAGGCTCGGTTTATTAGGGTTGGCAGTGCAGCAAAAGTAGCAGACACTTATAGCAAAATAATGTGTGATGCTTTTGGCCAATTTACAGACTTGTTTCCAAGGCCAACAACCTGGCATGATAAGTATATTTGGGAATACACACACACACACACACACACACACACACACACAGAGACAGAGAGAGAGAGAGACATATAAAACCTATGCCTGGCACCAAAAGCGAAGTCTGTATGCTACAGTTTAACTTTTTGGAGTTTTATAAAATAATAGTAACTTCAAAGTTAATAACATTGCAAAACTATTGGCATTTTAAAGTTTTCTTGTGTTGAAAATATTTGTGTATTGTCAACAGTAGCAATATGTATGTTTTAGAACTTTGTAGAACAGGAAAGAGCACCATCCAAGCTCAAAGTAAAAAGAAATAGTTCTTCATAGATGTATATGGGGGTAATTCATACCTACACATTCACACAAACTTCCTAAGCTCTGCCATCCTAACAATGCACAATATACAGAGTAGCCTAAGAAACTGGATTTCAAATCAAAAGGCCTTAAAAGCAAATTTGGAAAACAGGCTAGCAATTACTACCTTCCAAACTTGATTAATGACTCAATTCATACAGTCTTACCTCATGCAGTCTAGACAGTTTAGACATATTTTATAAAGTAAGTATAAAAAATTTAAATTATTGTAGAAATGGAGGTGGGAAAGAACATTTGTGGGAGATAACTTGGGTAGGATTGTGTAGGACAGGGAGAATGGTGGAAGATACAGTTGCCTAGGTGTAGCCAAAGAAGGAGAGGATAAAAGGACATGGAGATCTGGAACCTAAGATACCAAGGGAACAGGCAGCTCCATAGTTTTGTCTACTTTTCACCTTCTCTGTTTCTGACCAAGAAATCTAATTTGTGGTCATGCAATTGAATTCAGCACCAATATGTAAATGACAAAGATGAAAGGGATACCACTACTTAAAGCAATGCTACCTATTCCAGAAAATGTCAAAGTTAAATCAGCCGGCTCTTTTAAAAAGATCTATGACTTGATAATAAAATACTTGAAAGCGGCCTATTTTTTTTTTATTTTATGTTTCATTTTAATGATTGTTCTTATTTATTTATTTATTTACTCATTCCATCTATGTGATAACATCTATAGTTCATATGCTCCTGAAACTGAAATTCATAAAAGCATACATAAGTTATGTGATTATTTCTGCAAAGTACCAAATCTGTTATTGAATGAAAATAAAGTATTTATGTTTCTATTATAGTATTGATATTTTTGTAAATGACACAAAACATTAATTCTTATTGTCTTATTTTTACCAAGTGAAAAATGTAATAATTGTAAATGTTTTCAAACATTCTTTTCTCACTATCATGTTTTCTTTTGGCTGTTCAATTTGTTATCCAATTTTGAAACATATTTCCAATTTGGCAATGGACGCAATAAATATTGCACAGTCTGTTATTTGATTGGAAAGAAAAATAAATAATATTTTTTCTTTGAATACAGAACATGTATACCTTGCTTCAAATGGAAATAGGCCACTGATTATCATAAAATATCATAGCCTGAAAAAATTTCATGGTTACAGTGCTCAGTGGGAATATACTATCTAAAAATGTATTATTTTAAGTTGATGTGAACACCTGCACCCTTGTATTTTTCTTTAAAATACGGGTTGCATTTTTACCATGTATCACCTTGATTACCTTTAAAAAAATATTAACAGCTTGCATCCTCATACCAATGCCCAGTTACAAATTCCAAATGTTTTGTCACATTTCTTGTAAGCAGTGCCATCTGCCAGAGGTGGCATTCATGGCTGTTTACCCTGACTCCCTCCAAGTATTCATCTGCCACCACCTAATGCTGCCTGAATAAAGGGGATTAAGACTCTGATGCAACAGAGACTATTGATAATTTGGTATAATTGGGAAGAAATGAAGATAAATGAGGTTGAGGGTGGATAGGCAATTAGTTGAGCCGCCTGTACAGCTGTGTTCTCGGCCTAGCTCCCCTGGCCTTTTCTTCAGTGAGGTATGTGCAAATTAACCATAATGACAAACACACACTTCCCAAAGCTCTTATACTTTATAAAACTTGAGAATTCACTTTTCACTTCTGATAACTCAGTTAGTTGTTTGGTAAAGTTGTTTCTCACACAGTCTCTTAATGTCCTAATTACTGAGGGCTACTACACCTGTTATACTTCAGGACTAATACCCACCTCCAAATACCCAAATTCCTTGCTTTCAGTTGTTGTCACGCAAGTGTTTACAACCTGAATACAGTGAGAATCTGAAGCCCATTTTACCTTAATTGTGGTCCAGTGTTTAGGACAAATTGGCAGTTCTTTCATTTTTACATGATTAGAAGCCAAGAGAACTCTTCAGAGTGAGTGAAAAGCAGCTTATCTTTTAATTTTAGGAGAATAGTGTGCAAACTGCATTCTTTTTGATAGTTTGTGATGAAAAGGCAGGGCCAGCTTTACAAACATGCTGTAAGGCATCTTTAGAGATTGGCAAAACCAGTATTTTCTAAGGTAAAATTTACATATTTATATTAAGCTTGTTATTTTCATTATTATGCTTCCTAAATGAAAATGGCAGCTCTGTCAAAGTTAACTACAAACATGTTTAGGCAGCGACTAACTTAAAATATGAAATATCTTTTTCTAACTACAGAAATGGCTATGTTGGGCATTTAGTTGAGGATGCTAACATAGAAATTAAATATTTTGAGGTGCAGTATCTCCGTTGATATTTTTTCTCTATTTTGTCATGTAAAAATTATTCTCATTATCTCATTTGTAAATATCTCTGTGTGCCTTTGAATTGTTACTTCTTGTGAGAAAACAATAAAACTAAATTAATAAATTTAGAATATGTAACTGTACTAATCTAGTGTGGGGTGATGGATGCCTTTGCCCACTCTATGAAAAGGAATGTGGCAAGATAAATGCTTTTTCAATTTGTGATTTGTTTCGCTCACAAAACCAACAACCTAAAAGTATTTATTTCAAAACAAACGGTATGCTAATTACAAATGTTGATCAATTCAGGCATATACATGCAGTATGAGGACTCTTTATGGTTACATTCTTATTTCTTGAAAACACAAATTAAATTGTTTTTTTTTATCTGAGCTGTGTAATATAGTAGCCACTGGACACATATGTCTATTTAAATTTAAATAAATAAATAAAATGGAAAATTCAGTTCCTCAATCACACCAAGCCTACTATGATGGACAGCATGGAAGAACATTTCCATCATCACAGAAAGTTCTATTGGTCACTGCTGGTCTATATTTCAGAGTTACTGCCACCCCATTCACACAAACTAGTGAGGTTGAACTGTAGGCAGACTAGGGATGTAAGAACAGATAAATCAAAGTCAGAGTCTTCAGTTTACAAAGGGATTCAGAATTCCTTCAATTTTCTCAGGTGGAGTGCTAGAAGCTTCAGTTTCAATAGGCTTAGTTGATAAACATTAGAAAAACATTATGGGTGTGTTTACAAAGCACCAATGTCTTTTTAAGGTTTTAAGAAACTTTAGAAAAGGTTATTCTTCAGCTAAATATCTGCTATTTTACCCACAATTTCCCTTACATAGCCAAGGTATGTAGTGTGACAATGGAAAGTCATCAGAAATAAGTCTTAGGTTATTACTTATTTAAGGTGATGACCATAAAATCAAAGAAATAATATGCTACAATTTCTGGGGAATACTTTGGAAATTAATGCTATGCTCAGCTAGTCTGAAAATATTACATACACATGTGTATGTGCACACACATGTTCAGCAATACAATTCTAAATAAAATCAGAGCAGATTAATATTTTTATCGGAAATTATTTTTCACTGAAATTGTTTTAAAAAGACTTTATTGCATCTTTTAAATTTTACTACTTTTCAATAGGACCGAGGCTCTTGGTTTATAACATAATTTAGAGACTGATAAATGCAATACAAACAAGTTTGATAAGCAGTTTATCTGTAAATATGTTCTCTTACAAATTGCATAGTTTTAAGTAAAAAAAAAAAAAAGAAAAAAAAACTTTTAATTTGAGACTCGTAGCACCAAGTTTTAATGTTAAGCATTTTAATATCAATTTTTTTTCGAGACAGTGTTTCACTCTGTCCACCAAGGCTGGAGTGCAGTGGCACAATCACCACTCACTGCAGCCTCAACCACCCTGGGCTCAGCTGATCCTTCTATGTCAGCCTCCCGAGAAGCTGGGACTATAGGCATGTGCCACCATGTCCAGCAAACTTTTGTGTTTTTCTAGGGACGATCTCTTGCCATGTTGCCCAGGTTGGTCTTGAACTCCTGGGCTCGAACTCCTGGGCTCAAGTGATCCACCTGCCTCGACTTCGTAAAGTGCTAGGATTACAGGTGTGAGCCACTGCACCTAGCCTTAATATCAAATTTTATGTTGCAATTATAAATAAATGGATAGAATCATAGAATACTAGTAATTTTCCAACCTCTCAATTGATGATTACCTTCCCACTAAAAGACTAGACATCCTCAGTTTGCCTCCTATAGGTTTCAGTTTCCTTTCTTGTACAATTATTAAGTTGAGCTGGATGATCTCAAAGCTGCCTTCCAGCTCTGGCATTCCATGATTCTATAGGTTGTTTCTATAAATAAATATTTATTTAAATATAAGCAGCACAAAAAAGTGGTGAAATGCTAAATGCAAAATCCCGGAGAGTGCTTATCTTTGGTTGGGAGGCAGAGGGATGGGAAAAGGGATGTGCATATATGTAAATGCAAGCTTCTGATAATCTTTTAGTTCTTGAGTTGTCTAATGAGTTCACTAATAATTTATACATATTACATGTTGTTTTTTTCAATTCTAATATTTTTAAAAGATAGCATGAGGAAATTACTGAATGGCTACTCCATTTGATTCTAAGAATCAAGTTATCTGATGTTAGGCTGTGCTACATAAAAGCACGGGGCAAGACTTCTTTAAAGGAAATACAAGTAGAAGAGGAGTGGATGATGAGCCCAGATTGCTCAGAGATTATAAAACTAGCTTGAAATACTTGTCATTTTCTTTCAAAGCCAAAATCCAGTATTTTCATCAGTTTTTGGATATGACAAAGAAAAAATGCAGAAGGGTAACAGACTTGTCATTTCTGCAATAAGAGATTCCGGAGCCAGAAAAGATAAACACTGGATACTCAAGATATTTCTATTCACACTGACATTGCTTATTTGAAATAAGTTCAACATCTTAATGAGTGGGTCCTGAGCTAAAATTTCCATTGAACATGATTCTATTCTGCTCTTTTGGCCATTCAGCTGTAAAATATCAAAACCAACTGTATGTACACACTCATAAAAATCAATTCGAGATAGAACAAGCTTGACAATGGAGGTTTTACAGCCTTCTTTGCTGGTAGAACATTTGAATATTTGTAGTTCAAGTTCTAATCACTGCTTATTTCTTGAGCCCAGTGGCTAGTAAACTCCAATGAATTGTGACTTCTGAAGTTGTCAAACTAAGAGACTGTGGCTAGACGGTGGTAAATTACTTCTCTTTTGAGAGTCTATTAAAGGCTTATTTCAGAAAAGAGTAATGAACAATGTCCTCTGAGTACACATGCAAAAATGTACCAATAGTAAATTTTGACACTAACCAAAGAGAATAGAGAAAATCAAAGAGAAGACCTGAGGGTTACAATGAATTTTTAGCATTCTGGGGAATTATGTAGGGAACAGAATTATCCAAAGGTTTTGCCTTAGATTAGTCCATTCATCCATTGCTATAAAGAACTACCTGAGACTAGGTAATTTACGTAGAAAAGAGGTTTAATTAGCTCATGCTTTTACAGGCTGTACAGGCTCCCCTAGCTGGGGAGGCCTAAGGAAACTTACAATCATGGTGGAAGCATGAAGGGGAAGCAGGTATGTCCTACATGGCTGGAGAAGGAGGAAGAGAGCAAAGGGGGAGGTGCTACACACTTTTAAAACACCAGATCTCTTGATAACTCACTCCCTATCATAAGAACTGCAAGGAAGAAATCCGCGCAACAGGCCCCACCTCCAACACCGGGAATGACAACTCAACAGGAGATTTGGGCAGGGCCACAAATCCAAATCATATCATTCTGCCCCTGGCCCCTCCCAAATCTCATGTCCTCACACTACAAAATACAATCACCCCTTCTCAACAGTCCCCCAAGTCTCAACTTATTTCAGCATTAACTCAAAATTCCACAGTCCAAAGTCTCATCTGAGATAAGGCAAGTCTTTTCTGCCCATCAACCTGTAAAACCAAAATCAAGTTAGTTACTCTCAAGATACAATGGGGGTACAGGCATCGGATAAATACACCTGTTGCAAAAGGAAGAAATAAGCCCAAACAAAGGGGCAACAGTCCCCATGCCAAGTCTGAAACCCAGCAAGGAATTCATTAAATCTTAAAGCTCCAAAATCTTCTTCTTCTTCTTCTTCTTTTTTTTTTTTTTTTTTTTTGAGATGGAGTCTTGCTCTGTCCCCAGACTGGAATGCAGTGGCATGATCTCGGCTCACTGCAAGCTCCGCCTCCCGGGTTCATACCATTCTCCTGCCTCAGCCTCCTGAGTAGCTGGGACTACAGGTGCCCACCACCACACCTGGCTAATTTTTTTGTATTTTTAGTAGAGATGGGGTATCACCATGTTAGCCAGGATGGTCTCCATCTCCTGACCTCATGATCCACCCGCCTCGGCCTCCCAAAGTGCTGGGATTACAGGTGTGAGCCACCATGCCCGGCCCAAAATATTCTTTGACTCCATGTCTCACATCCAGACCACACTTATGCAAGGGGGCGAGCTCCCTAGACCTTGGGAAGCTCTGCTTCTGTGTGTCTGCGTGTACAGCCCCCTTGGTTACTTGCACAGGCTGGCATTAAATGTCTGCAGCTTTTCCAGGTGCACAATGCAAGTCGTCAGTGGATCTACTATTCTGGGGTCTGGAGGATGGTGACCCTCTTCTCACAGCTCCACTAAGCAGTGCCCCAGTGGTGACTCTGCATGGCAGCTTCAACCCCACATTTTTTCCCCTCACACTGCCCCCAGTAGAGGTTCTCCATGAGGGCTCTGCCACTGTAGTGGGCTTCTGTCTGCACATCTGTGCATTTCTGTACACCCTCTGAAATCTAAGTGGAGGCCCCCAAGCCTCAACTCTTGCCCTCTGCACACCCATAGGCTTAACACAATGTCAAAGCTGCCAAGGCCAACAACTTTCACCCTCTGGAGCAGCAGCCTGAGACATATCTGGGGCCCTTTTAGCCATGGCTGGAGCTAGAGCAGCCGGGATCAGGGAGCAGCATCCTGAGGTTGATCAGAGCATTGGAGTCCTGGGTCCAGCCTGCAATACCATTCTTCCCTCCTCAGCCCACAGGCCTGTGATGTGAGGGGCTGCTGCCATAAATGTCTCTGAAATCCCTTTGAGGCATTTTCCCCTATTGTCTTGGCTATTAACATTTGGCACCTCTTATGCAAACTTCTTTAGCCAGCTTAAATTCCTCCCCAGAAAATCAGTTTTTCTTTTCTACCACATAGCCAGGCTGTAAATTTTCCAAACTTTTATGCTCTGCTTCCCTCTTAAATATAAGTTCCAGTTTCAGATCGTGTCTTTGCTCACACATATGAGCATAGGCTGATGGAAGCAGCTAGGCTAATTCTTGAATGCTTTACTGCTTAGAAATTTCTTCTGTCAGATACTCTAAATAATCTGTCTCAAGTTCAAAGTTCCACAGATACCTAGAGCATGGGCACAATGCTGCCAGTCTCTTTACTAAAGCATAGCAAGAGTGACCTTTCCTCCAGTTCCCAAAAATTTCCTCATCTCCATCTGACACCTCATCAGCCTGGCCATCTCTGTTCATATTACTATCAGCATTTTGGTCAAAACCACTCCACAATGCTTCAGGAAGTTCCAAACTTCCCTCATCTTCCTGTCCTCTTCTGAGCCCTCGCAACTGTTCTAACCTCTGCCCGTTACCCAGTTTCAAAGCTGCTTCCACATTTTCAGGTATCTTTATAGCAATGCCCCACTCCTCGGTACTAATATTCTGTATCATTCCATTCTCATATTGCTATAAAGAAATACCTGAGACTGGATAATTTATAAAGAAAAGAACTTTAATTAGCTCACACTTCCACAGGCTGTACAGTAAGTCTGGCTGTGGAGGTCTCAGGAAACTTACAATCATGGCGGAAGGCAAAGGGGAAGGAAGCAGGCATGTTATACATGGCTGGAACAGGAGGAACAGAGTAAAGGGGGAGGTGCTGCACACTTTTCAACAACCAGCTCTCTTGAGAACTCACACACTATCATGAGAATGGCAAGAGGAAAATCTTCCTGTCATTCAATCATCTCCACCATGACTCTCCTCCAACATTGGGGATTACAATCCAACATTGGGGATTACAATCCAACATGAGATTCAGACAGGGACACAAATACAAACCATACCAGCCTCTATAACACTTTTGGTATCAAGTTCACAAGCTAAAACTAGTTAATCTGGTATTACCAAATTAATACCTTTCGTTGCAATATCCTTTATGGATTTTATCATACAACCTAATGTGGAATATGGCTGATCTTAATTGAATTAGAAGGTATCATGTATATACAATGAAGATCCCAGAGAACTGTAGTGCTAAAAAATAATGGTATTTATTTCTAGCTTTACCAGTCCATTTTATACTCATATGGCAGAGAAGACATACAGACTTTTTGTCACTCGAATGTGATTCAATTGTTATGTTACTAAAACAAAAGAAACAATTAAATGCAAGGAAATACACACAATGAATTTGGATTGTGAATATATCTTATTGAAAACATCCTATCCTTTTTATATGTGTCACTAGCGATTCTATTTGCACCAAATGGCTGTGTAGCACCGACTCCTCAGAAAAGACAATAGAGCCTCACTAAAGGGTAAATTAAAATATGCTGGTCAATTTAGTCACTATAACAATGTCCATATACTATTTCTTCATGCTATAGATTTTAAAAAGAGTCAACATACTGTAATTTGTCCTTATGGTAACAGAGCATATTTCAGAAGAAAGGAACCTTTAAAACGATCATTTTACTGATAGGGAAACCTGAGATTAACATAAATGAAGGCCAAGGTCAACTGCTAATTAGTGGATGAACCATTAGTTTACTGTTAAAAGCTGTTTTTGTTCATCAGCCAAAAAGATAGGCAGAGAGGTATAAGTCATCCCTAAGATGTAGGGCCATTATAGGGATCAAGCTTAGGTTGGGAGCAGCATTAGAATCCACAGGGTTCTACTGAGGGAGGCACCTCTTTTCTGGCCATAGGAGAAAAACAATCTCCATTCTTAAAATATGTAAATAATCACCCCTCACATATATTTGACTGTTAGAATTTACAAAGTATTTTTCACATCCATAACCTCATTTTATTTTCACAACAAAAAATAATGAGATAATGAAAGTAAAATAGCTTTGACAAAAAATTTCTGTATAACTTATATAACTTTAATATATTATTATTTCAATTAAGTGAAAAGCTTGCTAACCACTTCCCCTCTCAAATATATTTCTCAGAAGTAGTAGGAAAAAAGATAATAGCATGGTCTAATTCACTCAAATAAACAGTCTGTATATACTATCCAAGTTTATTAAATTATCAAATACATAAATGGACTTTGTTATAAAAATTCCCAGCATTTGTAAGCATTTTAACTTTTGAAAGCACTTTTAAATCCATTATTTCATTTTATTTTCACAACAGTTCTATGAGTACCTCCACGAAAAGGACTGTGTCTTATTCTCCTTAACATCAATGCCACATATTAGGCAATCAATAAGGGCTTATTGAATGAATATATAAATTAAAAGATAGAGGAATAAGGGGTTTGGGTAAATGTGTAAATTAATAGGGAGAAAAGAACAAAGTAGACTGGTATTCATTTTTAGAGTATTTTTAGCAATATGTCTGTAATAATCTGTCTCTACAATTCTGTATTTGTAAGGATATTTTAATCCCTAAGTGCACAACCTTGCCGTAATTCTTCTTTAGTATTATAGCTTCATGGCAATGTCCTAACTTATATTGCAGTCCTATATTTAGGACTATCGTAGTTTAGTATAATTTGTATAACTGAATTCAACTCAGATGTGATGAGATTCTCTAAGTACGTCCACAAATGGGTGAAGAATGTAGGTATGCTTATGCTTGCTCTTGTGCATTTTTTTCTTTGCTTATTTTATTGACCATTGTAACCTAGCCTTTGTGGATTTTATCTTATTGGAACCTCTTTTATATTCAATATTGTGACTTTCAACAGGTTTCCAATTACCCCATTGCAACCATTAGTTGACTTTTGCTTTTGGGATATCAAGGCCCTACTGGTTTAATATACGTTGCTCCTGTTCCTTCTAGCTTTATATCTACTGACCAAACACCCATCACTGCCCTCTTCCATCTACCCCGACACATGCTATCAGCAGCACGTCAAAATATCTTATACTCTAGTGCTCTCAGTTGTTTGAACTTGCTTCAAATTCTGTATGATCACTTGTTTATGTTAACTGCCATGCCTAATACCTGAAATTCTCTGTACTAGTGCTCCCTTTACTGAGACAAGTGTATTGTTCAACTTGGAAGTGACCCAAAATAATGCATTTATAAGAACTGCTGTTACTGACTTTGCAGCAGCAAATCAAATCACAGCAACAAATTTAATGTTTTCCTTCAGAGTTTCTGAGTTGAAACTTATCACAGATTTGTTCATTATAATTATTTCACCTCTGCATACACTTTCCAGTAGACTGATTAGAAGAAAAATCAATGTTTATTATAAAATTTCTATTTATTTATTTATTTATTTTGGACATTGTAGAGAGAGGCAATTCTTTGTTTTTATTGACGAAAGAATCTTTGTCTATAACGAAGACGGAGCCAGAATAACAGTATGTCCTACAATACAGTAATCCACATAACTCTCAGCATAACATATAGAATGCAATGGCACACTACACAATCAGCATTCATCAAATATTTATTATTGAGTGCCTACTTTCGGCCAGAAACTTGTGTGAAAGGTGAAATAATTGATCTATTCTTGATATATTTATCATCCTAACTTTATGTAAGACACTATTCTAGACTAATGAACATAAAAATGAAAAACAGACAAGTATTACATTGTTGAATAAGTATAAGTAGCTTTCATAATGAAGCAGCTAGACTCCCTTACAGTTGATTTGTACATTTGAGCTCAAACAGGTTATTTTTATTAGCGTTTATCACTAACAGATTGCATGTACAAAGAACAAATAAATTGATTGTAATAGCTGTCTTTTCCTTTGCAAAAGAAAGAAAAAGATAGAGACCCCTGTGACAGTGTTACATATCATTTTTTAAAAAAAAAACCTAATGCTAGTTATCATAGCAAATAAAAGGTGCTGTTCACCATCATCAAACTGAAATCTACTCTACTGCTTTGCAGTATGCAGAGTCAAGAACCCAGGGTTTAGGAAAATTTCCATTCTAATTACATTGTGTTCTTACCCATTATGATGTCACCAAAATCTATTAACCTGTACATTGATGGAATCATACGTGTTCTCAATTTATTTACAATGAGTTATTTTGCCATGAAAATAATGTAAGCTTTGGAGTTAAAATTCATGTATTTGACCATATACTGTCTATTTGAACTTTACTAAATCACTGAGCCTCTTTGGGCCTTAGTTTCTTCTAATACCAAAGAGAAATCATGATACTACTCGCTCTACTTGCCTTATAGAATTTTCACGATAATCAAAGGAAATATGTTGATGTGAAACTGCTTTGTGAACTAAATTGCTAAACAAATGTGAGCCTCCAAATAAATATCCAATATATAATATCTTTTTTTTGCCAATTCTTGTATCTACTAAGAAGGGTCTAAAACAAGAATTGGAAAGCAAACAAATGCAGCATGACTGAAGCTGATAATCATATACTATTAGATAGGTATAATCGGAAACACCACCAAGAATGTGTCAGTACTTCCGATCATTCTTACTATTATCAATGGGCAATAATACATGTGTTTTGAAGGGAAGATGAAACCTATTCTTAATGCATATAATTTCTTTTTAGGCTACTTTTTTGGCCCCTGGAGTCCATTAACATTAAACAAGAAAAAAATCTAAGACCTCCAGGTATTAGTAAGTCTTCAGTGACCAGAATGATTTGTGACTGTAGCATTTACTGATGATGAAGTACGTAACATATGGAATAGCTGTTACATTTAGCCTGTCAACTCATTAAATTCTTTGTTTGAACATAAAATTTTTATTTAAAAGACGATATTATTTTGTATAACCATATTAACATATAATACGTGCTTCAATGATATGATATCTGTCGCTTAATTAAACTTCTCTACCTAGTCTTTGCAATAATATTCAGAGATCATTATCAGGAATAAAGCAACAAATCCAAAACCCTTGTTTCCTAAAATTAAAAACAAGGTGCATACTCTTTCCTTTCCCCACTGCAACATATTGAAAATAACACTAAAATATTTGGATTGGAAGTTTTTATTAGATATTATTTTCTTCCCTTTTAAAATCAATTTCTTTGTTTCTTGTACACATCTCTTGTCAATAAAATGAAAAATGATATAGATTTAGGAGGATAGTGGTCTCAGTGTAGCATCTCTCATATTATTATTCCAGTATCATCTGTTGCAAAGTAAGACCAATTCCCACATCTAATTACAAACAGGATTTCAGAGTCATTAAACAAAATACATTTCCATTAATGCTGCTGTAAGAAGATAGGGGAAAAATGAAGATTAGTTCATGCTGCACCTCTGCTTTTCAAGCTTTGAAGATTTAGACCTCTGTACTTAGAGACTATAAATTTGTCAAAGATCAGCAAAGTTATAGATATGTAAAAATGCTTTATTTTATGTAGCTTAGGCTGTGCTACTTGCATTTTGTCATTAGTTTTTATTGTGTTGCATTTAGTACATATGGAAATTAACAAGAAACTGAAAAATTCCTTCTCTCTTGCTTGGCAGGTGCCTGGAGGTATCTCCTTGTGCTCTACAAAGACATGTTCCTCATACTTCAAAGTAAATGTGCTACAACAAAACTTACATAAGAAAATAGATTACTTTCAAGTAGGTAATTTTGATTCAATAAGACAAAGTTATTTTTTTTTCTCCTATTAAAACACAGTGCTAATTCTTCAAATACAAGGAAGGTAACAGAATAAATAAACCAAGTAAAGTGGTTCATGCAATATCCCTAAATGGATGAAATATAAACTAAGAGGTATATATTTTCCTTCAATGAAATGTGCAGTTCTCATTAACGTTAATGAATCCAGGGAAGACATTGCTGAATGTCTGAAGGACACATTTTTTGCACTTTATTTACTTACAATTTTCTTATGGAAAGTTTGTTTCACGTAGTCCAAACAGAACTTTAAAGTGTCCCTGTTCATAGTATTTTAAGCCATATAGCTCATGGAGATCCAAACAATTCTAAACTGAAGAAAGTTAAATATGATGGCTCTGGTCACACAGGGAAAGGAGAGAGAAGGCTTCTCATTTGAATTTTAACTCTTTAAAGAATAATGACAAATCTAATATATTACATCAATCCTTTTACTCTTTTATTGTGGATGGAAAGTGGTTAAGACCAGGGCCTTCCTTTCTTTCTTTCTTTCTCTTTCTTCTTTCTTTCTTTCTTGCTTTCTTGCTTTTCTTCCTTCTTTCTTTTTTTCTCTATTCTTTTCTTTCTTTTTTTCCTTCCTTCCTTCGTTCATTCATTCCTTCCTTCCTTCTTTCCTCTCTCTCTCTCTCTTTCTCTCTCTCTTTCTTTCTTTTTTTTCTTTTTTTTTTTTTTTGACAGAGTCTTGCTCTGTCATCCAGGGTGGAGTGCAGTGGTGTGATCTCGGCTCACTGTAACCTCCACCTCCCAGGTTC
The DNA here is from genome assembly GCF_028885625.2 of Pongo pygmaeus. NCBI lineage: Eukaryota > Metazoa > Chordata > Mammalia > Primates > Hominidae > Pongo > Pongo pygmaeus. Next base: position 90,473,839 of record NC_072396.2, on the reverse strand, counting down.
AAGTGATTCTCGTGCCTCAGCCTCCCAAGTAGCTGGGACTACAGGTTTGCACCACCACGCCAGGCTAATTTTTTTTTTTTTTTTAGTAGAGACGGGGTTTCTCCGTGTTGGCTAGGCTGGTCTGGAACTCCTGGCCTCAAGTGATCCACCTGCCTCAGCCTCCCAAAGTGCTGGGATTACAGGCGAGAGCCACCACGCCTAGCCCAGGGCCACATTCTTTACTATGCACTGTTAAGACGCATCACACAGCAACTCAGTGTTTTCTAACGTGTATGAAGGAAATGTAGTTATTCTAGAATTCTAGAAGAAAATGAAGAATTGGCAATGAAATAATATCTGGATTATTAATTTTCTAAAGTTTCTTTACAGACAGTTCCTGAACTAAATGGGCATCTTACCTATGTATTGCCACACCTCTCTTTTTCCCTTCTGCAATTAGAGTGACAGCAATAACTCATTACTCTATATAAAAAGAGAAAATTGCCACAGCTAGAATTGTCTTTTTTTTTTAAGATTTCTTTTTATTTTATTTTATTATTATTATACTTTAAGTTTTAGGGTACATGTGCACAATGTGCAGGTTAGGTACATATGTATACATGTGCCATGCTGGTGTGCTGCACCCATTAACTCATCATTTAGCATTAGGTGTATCTCCTAAAGCTATCCTTCCCCACTCCCCCACCCAACAACAGTCCCCAGAGTGTGATGTTCCCCTTCCAGTGTCCATGTGTTCTCATTGTTCAATTCCCACCTATGAGTGAGAATATGTGGTGTTTGGCTTTTTGTTCTTGTGATAGTTTACTGAGAATGATGATTTCCAATTTCATCCATGTCCCTAGAAAGGACATGAACTCATCCTTTTTTATGGCTGCATAGTATTCCATGGTGTATATGTGCCACATTTTCTTAATCCAGTCTATCATTGTTGGACATTTGGGTTGGTTCCAAGTCTTTGCTATTGTGAATAGTGCCACAATAAACATACGTGTGCATGTGTCCTTATAGCAACATGATTTATAGTCCTTTGGGTATATACCCAGTAATCGGATGGCTGGGTCAAACAGTGTTTCTAGTTCTAGATCCCTGAGGAATGGCCACACTGACTTCCACAAGGGTTGAACTACTTTACAGTCCCACCAACAGTGTAAAAGTGTTCCTATTTCTCCACATCCTCTCCAGCACCTATTGTTTCCTGACTTTTTAATGATTGCCATTCTAACTGGTGTGACATGGTATCTCATTGTGGTTTTGATTTGCATTTCTCTGATGGCCAGTGATGGTGAGCATTTTTTCATGTGTTTTTTGGCTGCATAAATGCCGTCTTTTGAGAAGTGTCTGTTCATGTCTTTCACCCACTTTTTGATGGGGTTGTTTGTTTTTTTCTTGTAAATTTGAGTTCATTGTAGATTCTGGATATTAGCCCTTTGTCAGATGAGTAGGTTGTGAAAATTTTCTCCCATTTTGTAGGAAATGTAATCCAGCATATAAACAGAACCAAAGACAAAAACCACCTGATTATCTCAATAGATGCAGGAAAGGCCTTTGACAAAATTCAACAACCCTTCATGCTAAAAACTATCAATAAATTAGGTATTGATGGGATGTATCTCAAAATAATAAGAGCTATCTATGACAAACCCACAGCCAATATCATACTGAATGGGCAAAAACTGGAAGCATTCCCTTTGAAAACTGGCACAAGACAGGGATGCCCTCTCTCACCACTCCTATTCAACAGAGTGTTGGAAGTTCTGGCCAGGGCAATTAGGCAGGAGAAGGAAATAAATGGTATTCAATTAGGAAAAGAGGAAGTCAAATTGTCCCTGTGTGCAGATGACATGATTGTATATCTAGAAAACCCCATTGTCTCAGCCCAAAATCTCCTTAAGCTGATAAGTAACTTCAGCAAAGTCTCTGGATACAAAATCAATGTACAAAAATCACAAGCATTCTTATACACCAATAACAGAAAAACAGAGAGCCAAATCATGAGTGAACTCCCATTCACAATTGCTTCAAAGAGAATAAAATACCTAGGAATCCAACTCACAAAGGACGTGAAGGACCTCTTCAAGGAGAACTACAAACCACTGCTCAATGAAATAAAAGAGGATACAAAGAAATGGAAGAACATTCCATGCTCATGGGTAGGAAGAATCAATATCATGAAAATGGCCATACTGCCCAAGGTAATTTATAGATTCAATGCCATCCCCATGAAGCTACCAATGACTTTCTTCACAGAATTGGAAAAAACTACTTTAAAGTTCATATGGAACCAAAAAAGAGCCCGCATCGCCAAGTCAAACCTAAGCCAAAAGAAGAAAGCTGGAGGCATCACGCTACCTGACTTCAAACTATACTACAAGGCTACAATAACCAAAACAGCATGGTACTGGTATGACAACAGAGACATAGATCAATGGAACAAAACAGAGCCCTCAGAAATAACGTCGCATATCTACAACTATCTGATCTTTGACAAATCTGAGAAAAACAAGCAATGGGGAAAGGATTCCCTATTTAATAAATGGTGCTGGGAAAACTGGCTAGCCATATGTAGAAAGCTGAAACTGAATCCCTTCCTTACACCTTATACAAAAATTAATTCAAGATGGTTTAAAGACTTAAACGTTAGACCTAGAACCATAAAAACCCTAGAAGAAAACCTAGGCATTACCATTCAGGACATAGACATGGGCAAGGACTTCATGTCGAAAACACCAAAAGCAATGGCAACAAAAGCCAAAATTGACAAATGGGATCTAATTAAACTAAAGAGCTTCTGCACAGCAAAAGAAACTACCATCAGAGTGAATAGAATTGTCTTTACTGTAATCTAATCGCACTTACTATTTTACACATCAGAAAACTGAGGCTTAGGTACAGAAAGAGACTTACCTGGATTCGCAGCTACTTCTTGGCAGAGGTGGTTCTAGAATCCAGGTCTTTTAACACCTAATGTTAGGTTGCTTCCTCTGCAATTTCCCAACTTAATGTCAAATGCACTCTCTTATTTCACCCTCTTATTTTTCCTCATTCCCAAACCATCATGGTAGTTCTTGTTTCTTGCTTGAAAGCAGGGACATCTTTCCTGGACTATGACTGTAGTGATAGTAATGTTGATGCAGGTGCTTCAGCACTTCAGCATGCATGTGCTTATTCTCTCTCTCTCTCTCTCTCTCTCTCTCTCTCTCTCTCTCTCTCTCTCACACACACACACACACACACACACACACACACACATCCCACTCCAAAAACATTGCTGAAGTATATGAATGCCTTTATTAACTTAATATATCTGGTAGACGTAGTAGAGAAGAGGAGTAAACAGAGGTTGGTGGAGATGAAAAAGAGAGGATACAGTTAGAAAATATCATCCGGAAGCAAAGGAACCAGGCAAAATGAGAATCCAGACCTCAGACCATTCTACAAGTTGACTCAAAATACTAATTTAGCTTCCTGAATTTTTCACTTATTGTTATTTTGCCAGTAGAAATAGCATATAATAGTGATGATGATGAGTTTTCTGAAAATAAAAAAGTGTAAATTAATGCTCCTCCCAAAGAAGTCCTGTATGCAATACAAAATCCACAAGAACTTATGAAAAGAAATTTTAACCATCTATATGTCGAAGTATGCACATCTGTTTCCATAGAAATGCTAGTGACCCAGAAATCAGGGAATAACATATGTTTTATAAATTTTGCTATTCATTATTTCCAGTGGAAATCCCATCAAAAGATTTGTAGGGTTTTTTCTTAACAAAGTAATATATAATTTTAAATCGAACCCTCATCAGCAATTAACTTCCTGAAATCTATTTGGACAGACTTTTCCAAAATATAGATGATACAAAAAATATTACTTTCCAATTCTATGCCATTAATCCTGATTGGCTGGTTGTGATTTTTCCTTCATTGGCTATAAATTAGCAGCTAATATGGAATAGAAGATTTTCATTAAGTATTTTCTGGCTTAGAGACAATTAAACACTTATAAATGCAGAGAGGCTTACAGAGAAATGGTGGGATGCAGCAGTAGAGTGGAAAACACATTAAGCTCACTAGACTGAAAACACAAAATCTTGGCTCTATTACCACTAATTTTCTCTTATTGTCAAAATATGTAACCTTTAGAGACACACTTGATTCTTTTGTGCCTCTCTTTGTCTCTTCTATGATAATAGTCAGAATACTGGCTTCTTACTTGCCTCATAGGGGTAATACAAAGGCATAAGTATGTCAATAACTATATTTTGGCAAGATGTTACTAGAGAATGCTGCCCTTGTGTATTCAATAAAATTATTTTAAATGCTTACATGTATAGTATCTATAAATTCGTTTTTGTATTAGTAGACTATAAAACTTTTCATGTTTATAAATGGCATGCTCATGTGCTTAAATCACTAAAATAAAGTGTTTCCTTATGTTTATTGAAGGCAAAATGGTTAAGAAAACACTTTGTTCATGGGATAAATGTGTAAAAGTAATACCTACTGTAACAACTTCAAAACACTCCTGGGAACCTTGCACAACACTCAGAAACATGAAAAACAATCTTTGGTCTTGTCATCTTTACTCTAACACTAAAATAACAGCCTAGGCATTTTGCTTTTTTAGACTAAAAGATGTACCCCTTTTGCCTTTTGAAGCACTTGAAAATTTAAAAAAGAAAAACTCAAAAATGCTGACTGCATAATAGCTGAGAATTCATGGTGGGTGTAGAACATGAAAGGTTACAATATGGATCTGTGCCTACGCATTTCTTTTCAACTCGAGCAGAATCCTCCTGCATCTGCTAACTCGGCAATCATGCAGTTGACAGATTTCTGGGTTTTCTAAATAATGCATGGGCTTTTCTTTTAACATGTCAGTGCAAAGGTATCAATTCTGCCCCAGTGTCTTTCATGATGTTGATTTGCCTTGACAGCATTCCATTAAACCAATGAGTTTTTCCCCTCCTGATGGTTCCTTAAATATTCATCCAAGTGATGTATTTGTTGTTTTTAAACTATTATGAAGGATGTTTGCATTTATGAGAAAACTCCATGGCAGGTATAGTTGGAAAAAGGGGTAGAACAACAATCAAACTTTACAGCATGATGCTTTTCCTCATTCCTTTGATACCTCCAACTCCCTCCCTCCTCCGAACCAACACCACCCTCTACCCTGCCAAAAGAAGTTCTACACTCAAAACATTTGAACTTCCTAAAGAAATAACACTGAAATATTTACTACTGCTTGATATATCTCTTGAGAAAGCAAAAATATATTTATTAAATAATGCATGTTAACTTCAGCATCTACACTAGGAAAACAAATGCTTTGTTCTTTGCTCAGTGTTTTATGGGAACAGGTACTGTCTCCAGTACAATGCATTGATGTTCCATTGATTATGTCCCAGTAGGAGAAACAAGTCTAAAAGCCAGAAAGTTAGAAGGGAATAGCATTTGTGCTCTATTTCTATAATGAGGTATGTATTTTTCATAGATGCTGCTGCCTATAAAATACAAACCTTGACCATCTGCAGAAAATAAATTTTGCCTCCTGGTTAAAAATGATTTAGATGCAAATCAGTCCTAATGGTTTATAGAGGTTTCTTTGCAAATTTCTGCAAGCCATTTAAGATAAACATTAGGATCTTATTATGATCACCTAGAGGAGGCACTTGTAACCAACCATTTATGATGCAGCTAGAGAGACTTGACAATTTAATTCATGTAGAAAAAAAAAGAGACCTGGTCTGATAATGCATTAAGTTAAGTGGACCTGGTGTCAATTCACACATGGAGAATGATCCTTGTGAAGGAACAACTTCCTTTTTTTGCCAAGAAAGAGAAGTTAGGCGTCTTCAATAAGATTTAGAAATACCGTTCATTAGGAAATATTGCAGGTTCAGAAAAGAATGAGGTAAACTTTGAAACAGGTAGAATTTGTGTCTGGGACCCTAACTTTTAGTTCTTTTTTCTCTCCTGTTGTTTAAAATCTCTATCCAGGGAATTCCCTCCTCTCATCAGCTTTAGCTCTCAAACTTTGATTCACACTAACATGTAAACAACTGATAAGTGTCAAAAATATAATACCCTGGGTAGCTTTACAATTAACTTTCTGCTTTGCATTAAACACATCCTAAGAGATGGCAATGGCAGAAACATGACAATTTCTCAGAGTCCATAAAATTATCTTACTTAAAGATAAGGTTAGCTCTGAGAAAGTGTCTTATGTTACTTCATTAATTGTATCTAATTCTGAAAGGAAACATACCCTTTAGAATCTGTGCCCATCAACTTCCCTCAGTAAGTTAAAAACCAAAACTCTCATACATGAGAGAAATGAATATTTCCTATGGTGAGTGCCTACATTGTTCCTATATTGAGTTTTACTCCGAGAGTCAATGGTCTTAATAGCGGTTTCTTGAAAGTTTCTCCAACTATATTCTTCTCTTCTTATTAAAAAGCTACTAATTTTCACTGTTTATAATTGTGTTCTATTTTTTATTTCACTTTATATTTTACTGTTTTACTATTTATAGTACAATTTTTGATAAATGTTTATCCTATGTGTAATCATTGTCCTTTTATCATTATCATCACATATTTATATACAGATAAAGAATATATATGTGTATGGCGCATAAATATAAATCTGTATGTATATAATATTCAGTGTGTTAATCCCTTTGAAAGGGGTCTTATTTAACTGTTGTAAGGTTTAAGATTTAGGCATAATTCTCCATAGTAAGCCAGAAGAGAAGAGAAAAAAATCTAGGAAGATATAACTCCCTTAAGGACTTACCAAAACCTATGAGACTGTATCTTAAGACAGTTCACCCAGTGGCAACTTCCCCAGAATTTGCTTTTTCTTCTCTCCTTGTACTACTGTTCATGTTATTTCAGTAGAAAAAACTTACATAACCCCCAACTCCCACTTTTTTTTTTTTTTTTTTTTTGACACGGAGTCTCGCTCTGTCACCCAGGCTGGAGTGCAGCAGCGTGATCTCAGCTCACTGCAACCTCCACCTCCCGGGTTCAAGCTATTCTCCTGCCTCCCGAGTAGCTGGGACTACAGGAGTGTGCCACCATGCCCGGCTAATTTTTTGTATTTTTAGTATTAGTAGTGTCAGGGTTTCACTGTGTTAGCCAGGATGATCTCGATCTCCTGATCTCGTGATCTGCCCGCCTCGGCCTCCCAAAGTGCTGGAATTACAGGTGTGAGCCACCTCCCACCTTTTGAAGTAAAATAGACATGGCTTTGTCCCAACTAGTGATACTGTGTCCGGAATTGGTGGGTTCTTGGTCTCACTGACTTCAAGAATGAAGCCGCGGACCCTCGCGGTGAGTGTTACAGCTCTTAAGGTGGCGCGTCTGCAGTTTGTTCCTTCTGATGTTCGGATGTGTTCGGAGTTTCTTCCTTCGGGTGGGTTCGTAGTCTCACTGGCTGAGGAGTGAAGCTGCAGACCTTTGCGGTGAGTGTTACAGCTCTTAAGGCAGCGCGTCTGGAGTTGTTGTTCCTCCTGGTGGGCTCGTGGTCTCGCTGGGTTCAGGAGTGAAGCTGCAGATCTTCGTGGTGAGTGTTACAGCTCATAAAAGCAGCGTGGACCCAAAGAGTGAGCAGTAGCAAGATTTATTGCAAAGAGTGAAAGAACAAAGCTTCCACAGTGTGGAAGAGGACCCGAGTGGGTTGCCACTGCTGGCTCAGGCAGCCTGCTTTTTTTCTCTTATCTGGCCCCACCCACATCCCGCTGATTGGTAGAGCCAAGTGGCCTGTTTTGACAGGGCGCTGATTGGTGCGTTTACAATCCCTGAGCTAGATACAAAGGTTCTCCATGTCCCCATCAGATTAGTTAGATACAGAGTTTCGACACACAGGTTCTCTAAGGCCCCACCAGAGCAGCTAGATACAGAGTATCGATTGGTGCACTCACAAACCTGAGCTAAACACAGGGTGCTGATTGGTGTGTTTACAAACCTTGAGCTAGCTACAGAGTGCCGATTGGTGTGTTTACAATCCCTGAGCTAGACATAAAGGTTCTCCAAGGCCCCACCAGAGCAGCTAGATACAGAGTATCGATTGGTGCACTCACAAACCTTGAGCTAAACACAGGGTGCTGATTGGTGTGTTTACAAACCTTGAGCTAGATACAGAGTGCCGATTGGTGTGTTTACAATCCCTGAGCTAGACATAAAGGTTCTCCAAGGCCCCACCAGAGCAGCTAGATACAGTGTCGATTGGTGCACTCACAAACCTTGAGCTAAACACAGGGTGCTGATTGGTGTGTTTACAATCCTTGAGCTAGATACAGAGACTCTCCACGTCCTCACCAGACTCAAGAGCCCAGCTGGCTTCACCTAGTGGATCCTGCATCTGGGCTGCAGGTGGAGCTGCCTGCCAGTCCCGCGCCCTGTGCTTGCGCTCCTCAGCCCTTGGGTGGTCAATGGGACTGGGCGCCATGGAGCAGGGGGCGGCGCTCATCGGGGAGGCTCGGGCTGCACAGGAACCCAGGGAGGCGGAGGAAGGCTCAGGTATGGCAGGCTGCAGTCCCAAGGCCTGCCCCGTGGGAAAGCAGCTAAGGCCCGGCGAGAAATTGAGCGCAGCACCGGTGGGCTGGCACTGCTGGGGGACCCAGTATACCCTCCACAGCCGCTGGCCCGGGTGCTAAGTCCCTCATTGCCCGGGGCCGGCAGGGCTGGCCGACTGCTCCAAGTGCAGGGCCCGCCAAGCTCATGCCCACCCGGAACTCCAGCTGGCCCGCAAGCGCCGCACACAACCCCGGTTCCCGCTCGCGCCTCTCCCTCCACACCTGCCTGCAAGCTGAGGGAGTGGGCTCCAGCCTTGGCCAGCCCAGAAAGGGGCTCCCACTGTGCAGCGGTGGGCTGAAGGGCTCCTCAAGTGCCACCAAAATGGTAGCCCAGGCAGAGGAGGCGCCAAGAGCGAGCGAGGGCTGTGAGGACTGCCAGCACCATGTCACCTCTCAATACCGTCCTACTTTACTCTGCCTACATTTCCTCCCCCTGAATCTGAACTGTCTTACCCCATATGTGACCAGAAGCCAAGGGTTAGAATACTAGGCTAATTCTAGTAGAGCTGTGTCTATGAAAGCATTGGTTTTGATGACAATACTGCTATGATGACCCCTATGTGGCATAATTTATTTTCTCACTCTATATTGTTTATACTATAAACTTTAGAAAAGTCAGAGGTAAATTCCTCTCTATACATATCAACCAAACCATCATATTTCACTTCTTAAACTTTCTTTAAAGTCACAAGCTTTGTTTTTATTATTGAGGGCATTAAAGTTTCTGCTACTTGGCAGGATCAGCTTGCCTCTAAAAAGGGGAACTACAATGTTGGAATATCAAGAAATTTGCATAAGAAAGACCATAGAGTGCAGAGTATCCAGGAAATGCATGGTGTATGAAAATCTATTTTTTGAAACCAATCTGTGAATATGTAATGTATAAAATTCACTTTGGAAATGTAAAATGTTTGGCATTTCTTCAAAGTGTTAACAACAGAGTTATCATTTTACCCAGCAATTCTACTCCTTGGTATATATCCCAGAGAAATGAAACCATATGTCTACACAAATCTTGCACACAGATGTTTATAGCAACATCATTTATAATAGCCAGAAAGTGGAAGCAACCCAAATGGCCATGAACAGATAAACGGATAAACAAAATGTAGTATTTTCATAAAACGGAATCTTATTGAGGCATTAAAATAAGTGAAGTTCTGATACATGCTACAATATGGATGAACCTTAAAAACATTATTCCAAGTAAAATAAGTCAGACACAGGAGGTCACATATTGTATGATTCCATTTACATGAAATATCCAGAATAGGTAAATCCATACAGAGAGTACGATGTAATAGTAGATTAGTGGTTTCTAGGTTCTTGCGGATGCAGAGAAATGGGCATCCTAATGGGTACAGGATTTCTTCATGGAGTGATAAAATATTTCTGGAATTTGATAACAAGTTATTAGGACTAGAATTAGATAATGATAGTAGTTGTATAATTCTGTAAATATACTAAAACCACTGACTTCTACACTTCAAAAGAGTGAATTTTATGGTATGTGAATTTTACCTCAATAAAACTCATAAAATTTTCACTTTGGATACTACAGAACATCCAAACCTTTCCATAAGGGCACAAGTATTTCTTACTGGAGTTCAATGCATGAACTAGGTTCACTGTATATACTGATCATATCCGTGACTGTGATGTTAATATCCGAGTATAGGATCATAGAAACTTAGGATTTAGAAAAAATAATAGTGATTATTTCTGAGTCCCTTACACTAGTATGTCCAGTGTAAAAGTAGAATCCATTAAATGTGGGAGATATTTAATGAGCCCAACTCTATGTGAAACTATATGCTTATTAAACTGCCTTTAAAAAAGTAAACAGAAACAAAATAATAAGAGTATATATGTATACCATGACAGTGCAGAATTACTATTATTTTGATTTTTAGATACATATATACTCTAAAGAGGTAGATACTCAAAATCAATATATGCTGTAAATTAACTTTGAAATCTGGCATTGTATTAAGCAAATTACTATTGAATATTTTGTCATGTTCCAGTTAATTCATGAAGGAACACTTCTTAAATGATAGCGTATACCAATAATTACTTATTGCAAACTCCGTTTATGAACACAATCTCTTAACTAATAGATATGACAATAATATCCTCAAAGGTTTTAGAAAATAAAATAAAATTCTATTACTTTTTGGCCCAGTTTAAGAACCATTGCCTATATTTTCCCATTCTGTTATTTTTTACCTGTTTGTACTTAACCTGCAAGGATAACGTGTGTGTCTTGGAAGATACTGCAAATCAATTTGCAAATATCTTGAAGGGAACAGTATGCTGGATAACACCCTGCATGGCTTCCTAAAGATTGAGTCTTGTCAGGCGAATCTAATCTCCTGTGACAGAATGACAGCCTGGGAGATAGAGGGGAAGCAATAGATATAATTTATTTTGACTTTACTAAGGTTTTTGAGACCATTCTAAACAATTGGCTCATCAATATATTGTGAAAGTCCAGTCAGATCACACACCTGAAGAGAGTTCCCAGCAGGGGCACGAAGAGTGATCACCCATGAATAAATGTTAAGTTGAGGCAATTATACAAAAAAGTATTTTCCAAATCCCAAAAGCAGCAAAAACATTTCTGTCAGTGTACTGAACATGGACAGAGGCACATTTTGATTACATGACACTAACCTCAAACTTCTAAGGAAGGGTTCAGAACCTGAAGTGACATCACTAAGTGAAAGATTCTGTAAGGAATAAGTAGTATGGACTATGAGAGCAACAGATTCAGGAGAGTACCCATTAAGTAAAAACAATACAAACAGAAGATGGGACTAGACTAATGATGCTCAAGAATTATAATAATGAAGATTAGAATTCAAAGGCAATGTGATTATCTCAGATTCGTTCATTGTAATCAAGGCACACGAGAGGATACTTGTTAGAAATCACTTGTTTTGACTCACACAAAACTGTAGCAGAGCTAGATATTTAGCATTAATGTACAAAAAACCAGAAACACTAACTGAGAATAACATGTAGGAACCAAGACAATATATTCAACACTGACTAGATCTTCTCAAAAGTGAAGTTCTGCCCTTTGATTTGATAATAGCATAGTTGGGGACAGGAGGAAGGTGGAGGACTAGGAAGATCAGAATGATTACGCGTTGGCTAGTAAGATCTATAAGGATAGATCACATCATTTCAAATTATTAATTGTGAGGAAGAGATAACATTAGGCCAAACTCTGAGGTGGCTTAATACAAACTGACCTTAATATTACTGACAAAACAAGAAATGTAATTCACTAGATGAGGTATTAGGAATAGACATAATAAACAATTCCCCAGTAGTGAGAGTTGCTTACTCCTGGAATGAGTTATAGAAGGGTACTTAAAAAACAATAGGTTCTTCTGGCTTACTTTTTAAGGGGTCATAAGCACAGAAGAAAGATGGGTAGAGTAGTAAAAGTTGAAAATTCTACCTGGAAAGAAAACCCTCTCAAAACAGTTCTTGGTTTCAGGAGCTAATAAAAACAACATGCCTCGCTTGATTCCCTAGAAACATATTGCTCCATATCTAATGAGGTGTTTGGATAACATAAAGAAAGAAGGCAATCTTGGGATTTTCTAATTCAACTTTGCAAGTTAATCAACCATATACACTTTGATTCTCTCCACTATAAACTATACTTTCCAAAAGGTAAAGTACTCAACATCTGCTCCATGGAAGCAAAACTGACACAAAAGTCAGAAAAGGCAGGGACTCAGAGGATAAAGATTTACATGGTTATAATCGTGGGTTCTCCAGAGAACATCACTGAGCATAGTTCTTCCTGAAATAAGCAATGCAGTTAAAAACACTCCATTTATTTCTACAAGTAAATGGGCAACCCTGGAAGTCTTTGTTATAGTTTAAAAATAGATTCTGCTACTGTACAACTATATTTCTAATTTGACAGCTACGATTATAATCATTCAAGCATCTATTTCCCACAAACTCTCTACAGCCATAACCTTTAGTGATTAATTATAAAGCTCCATGAGAAATAGTACACAGACTAATTTCCTAAAACAATAAAAAACAGAATTTCTCATTTGGAGCTAAATGAAACATGAAGAAGTTGTTATTCATGCTGAAATCTTGATGCAGAGTCATGGTGCAGCCGTTATGGAAACTATTAAACAAACCTCAAATCAAAGAAACTATAGGTCTGCCTTCAAAGAGAAAATTCGGTTCTTGCGTAAGAATATTCTAACTATACCTAATGCGAGATGACGAGTTGGTGGGTGCAGCGCACCAGCATGGCACATGTACACATATGTAACTTACCTGCACATTGTGCACATGTACCATAAAACCTAAAGTATAATAATAATAATAATAATAATAAAAGAAAAAAAAAGAATATTCTAACTCCTATATTTGCTTTTTCCTTTTAAAGCTTAATGATACTGACTCTATTTTCATACTGTCCTGCCTCTGCTCTTGTCGAATCACCCAAAAATATCAACTTAAGCAAAATAGAAGATGTAAGAACTCCCAGCAGAAAAACTCTTTTTCACACACATTCAAACATCTCAACTAAATACAGCCTTCCAATATTTTTAGGTCAGTGTCCTGCTTATTTCAGGATGTGTCAATAAATTTGGAAATTTCCTTAGGTCATGAAGTAGGTGCTCTCTGACAACGCTGGTTGGTTTTTTTGTGAAGAGCAAAATGCACAATGGTTGATCTCATACCCTCTAGGAAGATAGTACATTGCTGTACATTTCTCTGTTTAGTTGAATTGTGAAAACATGATATTTTAATCCCTATTTTGATAAAGCTTTTCACAAATAAAAGCCAGTACCTCCATAATTAAATGGCAAGAATCAACGGGTAATGGGGGGCTAGAATAAAAAGTTACAAGGAATATGCTGAGAAAATAAAATATGATCCTTTTTAAAATGACAAGATAGATAAACATATTAACACCAGCAGAAAAATTTTAATTGAATACTTGGCATGTTTTTATATCTGCCATATTTTGCCTTCAGGGGATTTAGCCACTAATAACAATAATGAAATTAAACAGCAATCCTGCCACAATAAGGCATTTAAAACAGAGTGTGCTCCCTCTTAAATTGAAAAACAAGCTCATTTTTAAAATTTTCTGGCTACACAAACCATTGTGAAAATGGCTTATAAGAAGCAAAAATTGTCCTTTCTCAAGTAAAATGTTCATATGACCAAAAATACATTCAACAAACAGAGACCATTCATTTATATTTATAATTGTGTCTTATAAAAACAAATGCCACTCATAAGGGAGAAAACAGGAAAGGTAATATGCACTCAGCTCAATTTCAGAGCAGGGCTCTAAATCATTGAGTTTACACTTAAAACAATATAGAATTCTAAATCATATTTAATAATTTATAATATTTGTGGATCTAACTAGATTTTTAATTTCAATTTTTAATTTTTGTGGGTACATGGTAAGTATATTTATGGATTACATGAGATATTTTGATACAGGTATACAAAACATAATAATCACATCAGGGTAAATGGGGTATCTATCACCTCAAGCATTTACCCTTTGTGTTATCCACAAAGCATATAATCCAATTACACTCTTTTAGTTATATTTAAATGTGCAACTAAATTATTTTTGACTATAGTAACCCTGTTGTGCTAGCAAATACTAGGTTTTATTCATTCTTTCTATTTTTGTACCCGTTAACCCTCCCCACATCACCTCTCCACCTCACTCCCCACTACCCTTCTGAGCCACCTTCTACTCTCTATCTCCATGTATTCACTCATTTTAATTTTTAGCTCCCACAAATAAGTGAGAATATGCAAAGTTTGTCTTTCCCTGCCTGGCTTACTTCACTTAATGTATTAACCTCCAGTTCCATTAATGTTGTTGCAAATGACAGGATCTTGTTATATTTTTATGGCTGAACACTACTTCACTATATATATATATATGTATGTATTTTAATATGTATATGTATTTTATGGCTTGATTAATTGGACAGTTTCAGAACTTCAAGTGAAACATTTGTTTTCTATATCTTACTTAATTGAAGAGAAAAAAGATGATATCAAGAAAGAAAATCTATCAGAGTTGTAGTGAAAACAGTAATTCCCAGAGTAGATCTTGAGGTCAGGTCAGGTCTAATCTGAAGTCTGGTAACTATTTTGTCAACAAAATATTAGTCAAGCCAAATTAAGGACAATCTCCTTTATCAGCTGCATCTCTATCTCTAGGTTTATTGATTGAGATTCAATATAAAAGAAAGAAATTAGATTATGTAGCTTAAACTATACTAGAAAATTGATTCAAACATTAGAAGCATAATGTTACGATGGAAAGATCAAGGAGCTGTGAATCAGTGCCAGATCTCTCACTACCTATCTGTGTGATTACTGGCCAATTTCTCATGCTTCAAACATCATCTGTAGTATGAGGGGTTGGGATTTAATTATCTGAAGTTACTTAGGACTCTAAATTTTAATTTTAGAAATCTTTGCCAATAAGATTGTAAACAATAGGTGCTTTATAGTTAACCTAAAAATGTAATTGATCAAAACTTTCTAGCAATCAAACATAAAATTTCCTCAAGCCATGTCCTCAATGCTTACCCAACCCCTAGAAATGTCCTGAGGTCTCTGAGAATCACTATTTTAAAATGACTGTCCAGGGGAATAGTACAGTGTGTTTATTTTTTGAAGGCTTGTTTTATTTTAGTGATTAATCTATGTAATCACTGAGGCCATTATGTACAGATAAGTGGGGGGAGCTTTATTTCTTGGTCTCTTCCGCACTGGACAAAGTCTTGATGATATACTCCTTGGTCTGGAGGCACTCAACACAATTGAGACAATCTGTTTAATACTTCATTCAAAGCTATGCACTTTTTTTCTGATGTCCAATTTCACCTCCTTCAAAGAACAGTTCAAATGCTACATCCTACAATTGAATCTCTTTTTGATTATCTTAGAAGTAATTTTTTCTTTCTCTATATTGTCACAGTTCTTCTTTTTGCTTTTGTCACATTCCACGTCAGAGTATAGTCATTTATATATTGATTCATTTTTATCTCCTCTCCTATCTGGATCATAAGCATTTGAAATACAGTGATTTTTTTTGTCTTCTCTCCTCAGACTACCAACATATTGCCTTTTTAACTGTTGGAATATTGTACATTGTGGAGCCTAATAAATATTAAATTGAATTTTGTTGAGAATCATATTCAAGAATTACTCTAATCCCTCATGGAGTGGTTTAGAAATAGTCACTAGCCACACTGCTTATTTCATTTATGTACTTGCCCTTCATGGAATGTCTATTATTTGCTAGTCACTTCAAATATACAACTGGAATTCTTTACAACAAAATTGAAAATAACTGCATTTTATCATAATCTAACACTCACTTCTATGTCACCACATAAATGATGGAAATATTCAATTTGTATCCCTCAGGATACCTCACAGCCCACACAATTGAATATTTACCAAACTGACTGCTTTTCTTTTGCCTGATTAGATCTAGTACTTATTTTGTGAAAAAAGTTTTAATGTTTCTCCAAGATCTAGCTTTCCTTTGGATTAAATAGCCAATTTCCCAGTCCTACTTGAACCATGAGCATTCAGAGAGAACATTCTCATAACTAATAATCAGACCATAAATGCTATGAACCCTGATCCCCCTTGTTGAAATGATCTACTTCTGTCGCTTCTTGGAAGGAACTAAAGTAGATAAAAGTTGGAAACAGAGAAATCAAGCCCAGTCTTTGATCTCAGTTTATATGGTGAGATAGGTGACCCAAAGGGCAACAAAGACACACTAGTCCTCAGATTACCAAAAATTTTCAGATCTAAAATGCTTGAAATACATTTTCATTTACAAATGATCATTTATGAAATTGTAGTAGTTTCACTTTCCAGTAGAGCAGGAATTTCATTTATTCAGACTTTGAAATGCTTCAGAAACTTCATTTAAATCTATATAATAATTATTATTATAATACTACAAGTCAGCTTCACTTCATTACAACAAGATAAGGATAATTAGATTGTAATCTCTGCATGGCCAAGGACAATGACTTCTGTCACTCAATTTCTATTGCACCAAGTATAACATCATACACAGATGGAAATCTTTATTTTATCACAATGATAGATATTCAGAATTAGGCCAGATTATATCTAGCCAGGAAAATTATTAACTATTTAGCAAGTTTAAAATTAGGCGCCAGTATAGCTCTCAAATATGACAGCTTATTACAAAGGAGACACATTAAAAACTTTGTAGAAAATCTGTTTCCAGAAACTGGTATTCCTGAGACAAACATGAAAGAAATTACTGTGTGAACTCTCACTAATTTTTATTGGTACAAAACACTGCTTTATAACAACATTAGATTATAAGAGGCTTCCTTTAGAATATTGGTCACTTCTGAGTTACTTTAAGATTTGAAAGCCAGTATGAGTTAACTGGCATTAGGATTAGGAAACTGATAATCAGTTTTCTCACTGTATCTTCATTTTAACATTTTTTATTCCAGGGGTTTGATAAAGTCAAATTCTCATTACAAACAAGCATTGAAGAGGAAGCATAATGTGGGAAAAGCAAACACTTTGGATTTAACTAGACACAAGCCTCAAACTTAGGTCTGCAATTTACTAGTTTTGTGATTATGGGCAAGGCTGAACCTTTGTGCTTCTGTTTCCTGATCTATAAAATGGGAGTATTGAAAGTACCTTGTTCTCAAGATTTAGGTCAAAATTAAATGAGTTACTATGTGAGACACTTAGTACATAGTAACTAGCAACTATTCTTACTGTTGCTATTATTATTATTTAGTGTTAATTTTATTCTTATCTATGGGTTGTTTTCAGTTTCCAAGAACCCAGTAAAATATGAATTTTCCATTGATTCCCCAGTAAATTGCATCCAGGCTATGTAGAAAAAAGTCACTGTTAGTACTGGTTGAAGAGCAATTCTCATCTTGTATTTCACCATGAAAACTGTAATTTTACATGAGGTGATCTACACTGTCCTGAAGTCAGAGTAGTTTCTCATACTAATTTCATTCAATGATTTTCCTCTTTAATTGCTCTTCCCACTTCCCTGCAAAATAAAGCCCCACCATGCTTGAATTTCCAGGAGGCTAGAAAAAGAGATGTAAAGCTGCTGCCAATTTACCTATCACATTATATTGAATTTAACTGCTGAGTTAGCTTGGAAATCTCTGGATCCTAAAACCATCTTTAATTGCCTTTTTTTTTTTTTTTTACTAAAAATGTTTGGAAGACAGGGCCAAGATGATGAACTAGAAGCAGTTCATGTGCACTGCTCTCATGGAGAAGAAAGCAAAGGGCTAGAGACCACTGCCGTGCAGGCCAATCAACAGAGAAATCATGTCGGGATCCATCAAGGCAGCAGGAAGAAACAGAGGACAGAGAGGAACAAAGCTGGCCACCAACCTGTTAGGTATCAGCATCTTAAAAAATATTGGCCGGGCACAGTGGCTCTCACCTGTAATCCCAGCACTTTGGGAGGCTGAGGCAGGTGGATCACCTGAGGTAAGGAGTTTGAGACTAGCCTGGCTGTCATGGTGAAACCCCTTCTCTACTAAAAGTACACAAATTAGCCGGGCGTGGTGGTGGGCACCTGTAATCTCAGCTACTTGGGAGGCTGTGGCAGGGAGAATTGCTTGAACCCAGGAGGCAGAGGTTGTAGTGAGCCAAGATCGTGCCACTGCACTCCAGCCTGGGCGATAGAGTGAGACTCTGTCTCAAAAAAAAAAAAAAAAAAAAAAAGGATTTTATATCCAGCCAAACTAAGCTTCATAAGCGAAGGAGAAATAAGATCCTTTTCAGACAAGCAAATGCTGAGGGAATTCATTACTAAATGGAAAAACATTTCATGTTCTTGAATAGGAAGAATCAATATTGTTAAAATAGCCAGGAGAACCTCCCTAACATGGAAAGGGTGAGTGAGTGAGAGCCCCCAGGGAGATTCGTGCTCCCCACAGGGACCTGTGCAAGACTGGGAATGGGGAGTCACCCTGCTCCCCCGCACCCTTCCACCATGCTTTTAGACTGAGGCAAAGAGCCACCTGAAGGTTTTGTGGGGGTAACTCCCAAGTCTAAGGGGACCTCCATAAGTCTTGGACCCTGGAACAAACCAGCACATGTGCCACAGCCCCAGTAGAGGCCACAGTTGCAATGTCAGGGAACATTAACACTGCTCCACCACCGTTTTTCAGCCAGGGCTCAGTGCCAGCTTCTGGCCCAGCAGTCCTGCTTTGACCCAAACTTGGCTACCACCACCCAACTCTGCCACTGGTAGCCAGTCGGGCAACAATTGCTAGAGCCTTCATATATTCCTCTACTAATAGCATCTTTATCTAATCAAATTTCAGTCTTTTGATTATTTTTAAAAACGAAAAAAAATGAAAAGGAACAAACAAAATATCTGAGAAATGTGAAATTATGTAAACCTTCACAAGCACTTCACATGAAGATTTTCCCCAAGACACATAATCATCAGATTCTACAAAGCTGACATGTAAGAAAAAAATGGTAAAGGCAGCTAGAGGAAAAGGGCAGGACACCTACATAAGGAAGCACATCAGAATAACAGCAAACCTCTCAGCAGAAACCCTACAAGCCAGAAGAGGTTGGGGGCCTATATTCAACATTGTTACAGAAAGGAAATTCCAACCAAGAATTTCATACCAGTGGCCAGGCGCAGTGGCTCACACCTATAATCCTAGCATTTTGAGATGCCGAGGCAGGTGGATCACCTGAGATCAGGAGGTCGAGACTAGTGTGGCCAACAAGGTGAAACCCCTTCTCTACTAAAAATACAAAAATTAGCCAGGCATGGTGGTGGGCACCTGTAATCTTAGCTAATTGGGAGGCTGAGACAGGGAGAATTGCTTGAACCCAGGAGGTGGAGGTTGTAGAGAGCCGAGACTGTGCCACTGCACTCCAGCCTGAGCGATAGAGTGTTCAAAAAAAAAAAAAAAAAGAATTTCATATCCGGCCAAACTAAGCTTCATAAGTGAAGGAGAAATAAGATCCTTTCCAGACAAGCAAATGCTGAGGCAATTCATTACCAAATGGAAACACATTTCCTGTTCTTGGATAGGAAGAATAATATTGTTAAAATGGCCAAACTGCCCAAAGCAATTTCCAGATTCAATGCTATTACTATCAAACTATCAATGATATTCTTCACATATCTAGAGAAAACTATTCTAAAATTCATATGGAACCAAAAAAGATCCCAAATACCCAAAGCAATCCTAAGCAAAAAGAACAAAGCTGAAGGCATCATGTTACCTGCCTTCAAATTATATTACACCGATACAGTAAACAAAACCGCATACTACAGGTACAAAACAAACACTAGACCAATGTTACAGAATAGCTAACCCAGAAATAAAGTCACAGACCTGCAACCATCTGATCTTTAATAAAGCTGACAAAAACAAGCAATGGAAAAGGACTCCCTATTCAATAAATGGTGCTGGGATAACTGGCTAGCTGTATGCAGAAGACTGAAATTGGACCCGTTCTTTATGACATATACAAAAATCAACTCAAAATGGATTAAATTCCTAAATATAAAACCTCAAATTGTAAAAACCTTGGGAGATAACCTAGGAAATACCATTTTGGACACAGGAATTAGCAAAGATTTCATGAAGAAGATGCCAGAAGCAATTGCAGCAAAAGTAAAACGTGAGAAATGGGACCTAATTAAAGTAAAGAGCTTCTGCACAGCAAAAGAAACTATCAACAGAGTAAGAAGGCAACCTAGAGAATGGGAGAAAATATTTGCAGTCTATATATCTGACAAAGGTCTAATATCAAGAATCTTCAAGGAACTTAAACAAATGTGCAAGCAAAAAACAACCCTGTTCAAATGTGGGCAAAGTACATGAACAGACACTTTTCTAAAGAAGACATACATGTGACCAAGAAGCATATGATAAAAGCTCAACACCATTGATTATTAGAGAAATGCAAATCAAAACCACGATAAGATACAATCTCACACCAGTCAGAATGGCTATTACTATGAAGTCAAAAAATAACAGATTCTGGCAAGGTTGTAGAGAAAGGGGAATGTTTATACATTGCTGATGGAAGTGTAAATTAGTTCAACCATTAGGGAAAGCAGTATGGTGATTCCTCAAAGAACTAAAAACAGAAGTACTATTTGACCCAACCATCCCACTGCTGGGTATACACCCAAAGGAATATAAATTGTTCTACCATGAAGACACACATGCACATATGTTTATTGCAGCACTATTCACAATAGCAAAGACATGGAATCAACCTGAATGTCCAACAATGAGAGAGTGGATAAAGAAAATGTGGGAAATGTGCACCATGGAATACTATGCAGCAATAAAAAACAATGAGATAATTTCCTTTACAGGAAAATGGATGGAGTGAGGCCATTACCCATAGCAAACTAATGCAGGAACATAAAATCAAATACTGCATGTTCTCACTTATAAGTGGGAGCTAAATGATGAGAACATATGAACAGAAAAAAAGGGAACAATAGGCACTGGGGCCTACTTGAGGGAGAAGGGTGGGCAGAGGGAGAAGTTCAGAAAAGAAATAAAACTGTCAGGTACTATCTTTAGTACCCAAGTGGCAAAATAATCGGTATGTACACCAAATCCCCAAATCATGTATTTACCTATTTAACAAACCTGAACATGTACTCCTAAACCTAAAATAAAATTAAATGTTTCTTAAATCTTTCCTTTATTTATGTGTCCATCCTTCTATCATCCATTGATCCATCCATTTATCCATCCATCCATCTTTCCATCCGTCCATCCATCCATTCATGTATGTTGATAGTTATAATCCCACCTACCTTCCAAAGGGATCTGAGGGGTCTTATGATCAAGGCCAAGGTACAATGATCACGGGGTAAAAGAAAGAAACAAGTAACATGAGAGGAGAGGACTTTCCACTCTACAGGTCACCTCTGTTTTATTTTCTTTTCATCCATCTTTTCTTCTTTGCTTGCTCCCGGTTCTACCTCTTTTCATTAATCCCTGTTGATAATGCCTGGAGTCAGCCAGCACTTTCCTTTAGCTAAGGAAGTGGTACTCCAGCTGAAAAGACTTCAGCCCAGCCAACCTGGACTGTCAGCATTGCCTTTCAGTGGTAAATTATTTAGAATAGGATGGAGTAAGAAACCTGGGGTGATACTGGAGTGGACCAGTCTTTGTCAGGCAGAGAGCACAATGGCTAGCACTATAGGAATTATAATACAATTATACCACAGCAAAACAGTGAAGATAACTAAATGTTTCCAAAATGAGATTATGACTTGTAACTGTTTTCTAATTTCAGTGTACAAATGTTAGCAATAGAGCTAAGCATCCCTCTTGAGTATCTTTATAACCAAAGTAGACTTATTATTCTCTCCTCCATCCTCATCCCACCTCTCTGCTGCCCCACAATAAAACAGTAAGAGTCACCTGTCTGGGATTCTGGAAGACACTCACCTGTGTTAGAATTAAGATCATCAGGCTCTGATTCAGTCCCATTTTGGCTTCCATTTCCCTGAAGAGTGTTCATAGCCATAAGCTTCATCTTCTGCAGTTTCATCGCCTCAGCCATTGCTGCAGCTGTTATACCTAAAAGCAGAATTATTTCATTCCATTTATTGATTTATATTAATAATTTCAACTTTTATTTTAGATTTGGGGGTACAAGGGCAGGTTTTTCACATGAAAATACTGCATGATACTGAGGTTTGAGCTATGGATGATCCTTTGGAAAATGGGGATCATTTCTTAATGTAATTGAAAGCTGGATAAATTTATTTAACAGAGCTATGCTACATAGCACAAACCAAAATTAACTTGAATTTGTTAATATTTTAACAATGTAACTTTAAATTCTTATAATTCCTTCATGCTACAATGAATAGTTTATAAATTTAAAAAAATATTAAATATATATCTGATCCCCAATTTGAAACACAAATAAAACAAAGATAGTAAAATGCAAATAGTTTAAAAAATTCCAAGACTCTTGCTAATGTATTCTTTTGTCTGCTAAGAGTTTTGGACAGTTATTTTGGACAGAATTCACTATGTAGTAAATTCCATCTAAAACAACATTGTCAGTGGGAGCACTCTGAAATTCTAAAAGAAACCCCTTTGAGTGTGTATCCTCATTAGTGCATATCTAAAGGAACCCTTTTCTAGTGCATATCCTTGCTGGCACTTTTATAAAGTATAGGCTGCCTACCCTATGAGGATCAGCTTAGCAGGGATGGGGAGAAGAAGGAAAAGACTTCAGGTATTCTTTCTACCTTTTTATCTGCCTCATACTTATACACTGAGGGACCAAATGAATGAAAACATGGCATGCCACCTATATAGCCAGCATCTGTAGTATAGTTATAATCTTTTGTATTAATAAAAGTCAGATATTAAAATAAAGCTCTCAGCATAATGGTATAAAGAGGTGGGGTGTGGGGGAATGGCCACAGATTAAAAAGTGAATATGTAAGTTTCAAATTATTTCTCCTAGGAAGTCTATATCAGACAGTAACACAACCATATATAAGGAAACAACTACTAAAAGTACCAGAAAAATCCATACTCCAACGATGTCCTCCAAAAAGTCTAGTGAATTCAACTTAATTATTTTTAGATAATGTCCCTAATCATCTACTGGTACTCTGCTACCACGGGCCAAAAAGAAAAAAGAAAAATTTGGTAGATTTTTAAAAATTTTATTATTATTATACTTTAAGTTTTAAGGTACATTTGCACAATGTGCAGGTTAGTTACATATGTATACATGTGCCATGCTGGTGTGCTGCACCCATTAACTCATCATTTAGCATTAAGTGTATCTCCTAAAGCTATCCCTCCCCACTCCCCCCACCCAACAACAGTCCCCAGAGTGTGATGTTCCCCTTCCTGTGTCCATGTGTTCTCATTGTTCAATTCCCACCTATGAGTGAGAATATGTGGTGTTTGGTTTTTTGTTCTTGCGATAGTTTACTGAGAATGATGATTTCCAATTTCATCCATGTCCCTACAAAGGACATGAACTCATCTTTTTTATGGCTGCATAGTATTCCATGGTGTATATGTGCCACATTTTCTTAATCCAGTCTATCATTGTTGGACATTTGGGTTGGTTCCAAGTCTTTGCTATTGTGAATAGTGTCCCAATAAACATACGTGTGCATGTGTCTTTATAGCAGCATGATTTATAGTCCTTTGGGTATATACCCAGTAATGGGATGGCTGGGTCAAATGGTATTTCTAGTTCTAGATCTCTGAGGAATGGCCACACTGACTTCCACAAGGGTCGAACTAGTTTACAGTCCCATCAACAGTGTAAAAGTGTTCCTATTTCTCCACATCCTCTCCAGCACCTGTTGTTTCCTGACTTTTTAATGATTGCCATTCTAACTGGTGTGAGATGGTATCTCATTGTGGTTTTGATTTGCATTTCTTTGATGGCCAGTGATGGTGAGCATTTTTTCATGTGTTTTTTGGCTGTATAAATGTCTTCTTTTGAGAAGTGTCTGTTCATGTCCTTTGCCCACTTTTTGATGGGGTCGTTTGTTTTTTTCTTGTAAATTTGTTTGAGTTCATTGTAGATTCAGGATATTACCCCTTTGTCAGATGAGCAGGTTGTGAACATTTTCTCCCAATTTGTAGGTTGCCTGTTCACTCTGATGGTAGTTTCTTTTGCTGTGCAGAAGCTCTTGAGTTTAATTAGATCGCATTTGTCAATTTTGGCTTTTATTGCCATTGCTTTTGGTGTTTTCCACATGAAGTTCTTGCCCAGGCCTATGTCCTGAATGGTAATGCCCAGGTTTTCTTCTAGGGTTTTTATGGTTTTAGGTCTAACGTTTAAGTCTTTAATCCATCTTGAATTAATTTTTGTATAAGGTGTAAGGAAGGGATCCAGTTTCAGCTTTCTACATATGGCTAGCCAGTTTTCCCAGCACCATTTATTAAATAGGGAATCCTTTCCCCATTGCTTGTTTTTGTCAGATTTGTCAAAGATCAGATAGTTGTAGATATGTGGCATTATTTCTGAGGGCTCTGTTTTGTTCCATTGATCTATATCTCTGTTTTGGTACCAGTACCATGCTGTTTTGGTTACTGTAGCCTTGTAGTATAGTTTGAAGTCAGGTAGCGTGATGCCTCCAGCTTTGTTCTTTTGGCTTAGGTTTGACTTGGTGATGCGGGCTCTTTTTTGGTTCCATATGAACTTTAAAGTAGTTTTTTCCAATTCTGTGAAGAAAGTCATTGGTAGCTTGATGGGGATGGCATTGAATCTATAAATTACCTTGGGCAGTATGGCCATTTTCATGAAATTGATTCTTTCTACCCATGAGTATGGAATGTTCTTCCATTTGTTTGTATCCTCTTTTATTTCCTTGAGCAGTGGTTTGTAGTTCTCCTTGAAGAGGTCCTTGATGTCCCTTGTAAGTTGGATTCCTAGGTATTTTATTCTCTTTCAAGCAATTGTGAATGGGAGTTCACTCATGATTTGGCTCTCTGTTTGTCTGTTATTGATGTATAAGAATGCTTGTGATTTGTGTACATTGATTTTGTATCCTGAGACTTTGCTGAAGTTGCTTATCAGCTTAAGGAGATTTTTGGGCTGAGACAATGGGGTTTTCTAGATATACAATCATGTCATCTGCGAACAAGGACAATTTGATTTCCTCTTGTCCTAATTGAATACCCTTTATTTCCTTCTCCTGCCTAATTGCCCTGGCCAGAACTTCTAACACTCTGTTGAATAGGAGTGGTGAGAGAGGGCATCCCTGTCTTGTGCCAGTTTTCAAAGGGAATGCTTCCAGTTTTTGCCCATTCAGTATGATATTGGCTGTGGGTTTGTCATAGATAGCTCTTATTATTTTGAGATACGTCCCATCAGTACCTAATTTATTGAGAGTTTTTAGCATGAAGGGTTGTTGAATTTTGTCCAAGGCCTTTCCTGCATCTATTGAGATAATCATGTGGTTTTTGTCTTTGGTTCTGTTTATATGCTGGATTACGTTTATTGATTCACGTATATTGAACCAGCCTTGCATCCCAGGGATGAAGCCCACTTGATCATGTGGATAAGCTTTTTGATGTGCTGCTGGATTTGGTTTGCCAGTATTTTATTGAGGATTTTTGCATCAATGTTCATCAAGGATATTGGTCTAAAATTCTCTTTTTTGGTTGTGTCTCTGCCAGGCTTTGGTATCAGGATGATGCTGGCCTCATAAAATGAGTTAGGGAGGATTCCCTCTTTTTCTATTGATTGGAATAGTTTCAGAAGGAATGGTATCAGCTCCCCTTGTACCTCTGGTAGAATTCGGCTGTGAATCCATCTGGTCCTGGACTCTTTTTGGTTAGTAAGCCATTGATTATTGCCACAATTTCAGAGCCTGTTATTGATCTATTCAGAGATTCAACTTCTTCCTGGTTTAGTCTTGGGAGGGTGTATGTGTCGAGGAATTTATCCATTTCTTCTAGATTTTCTAGTTTATTTGCGTAGAGGTGTTTGTAGTATTCTCTGATGGTAGTTTGTATTTCTGTGGGATCGTTGGTGATATCCCCTTTATCATTTTTTATTGCGTCTATTTGATTCTTCTCTCTTTTCTTCTTTATTAGTCTTGCTAGCAGTCTATCAATTTTGTTGATCCTTTCAAAAAACCAGCTCCTGGATTCATTAATTTTTGAAGGGTTTTTTGTGTCTCTATTTCCTTCAGTTCTGCTCTGATTTTAGTTATTTCTTGCCTTCTGCTAGCTTTTGAATGTGTTTGCTCTTGCTTTTCTAGTTCTTTTAATTGTGATGTTAGGGTGTCAATTTTGGATCTTTCCTGCTTTGTCTTGTGGGCATTTAGTGCTATAAATTTCCTTCTACACACTGCTTTGAAGGTGTCCCAGAGATTCTGGTATGTTGTGTCTTTGTTCTCATTGGTTTCAAAGAACATCTTTATTTTTGCCTTCATTTCGTTATGTACCCAGTAGTCATTCAGGAGCAAGTTGTTCAGTTTCCACGTAGTTGAGCGGTTTTGAATGAGTTTCTGAATCCTGAGTTCTAGTTTGATTGCGCTGTGGTCTGAGAGACAGTTTGTTATAATTTCTGATCTTTTACATTTGCTGAGGAGAGCTTTACTTCCAACTATGTGGTCAATTTTGGAATAGGTGTGGTGTGGTGCTGAAAAAAAGGTATATTCTGTTGATTTGGTAGATTTTGAAGGATTATTTCAGAATTCAGTAAAATTCATCCTACCATAAAAATGTGATTCAAGGAAAAGAAGGCAAATATTGGTTTTTCAAAAAAAAATCATAACTGTCACTAGAAGATCCTGATTCTAAGAGGTAAAGTGAATCCTTATCAAATATGTAAGCTGAGGTAAATACAGCCTAAACCATCTAACAGTGTGTTTGGTAGAATAACTAAGGTTCTATTTTGCCATTCTGTACTCCTTATGAATAGAAAACTCATAATGAAGCAAACTTTTCATCACATTAGATTGTCTCTAAATCATGGCAAAAAAAAAATCTGAAGGGAAATTTCCTTAGTATCTAAACTAATGATTTACATTTGTACATTATCTTGACGGCCAAAGAGATTTTCTTGCCACATCTAGTTTAGCTTTGTAAAATTCCAGTCCCCCGAATAACCCATTCAGCTCCCAAAGGGTATGTCTAGACAGAAAATACGATGGCAATGATTTAAACAAATGGACCTTGCTTAGGACCACCATGACTGAGTGCCTCATAATCAAAACTGTATCAATAAGTTTCCAGAATTTACATTGGCTCCTCAGAACTGAATCCTGGCTATGATAATTACTGAATTAATAGGTATTTTATTATTTGTAGGGTAAATAATGGATTTCAGTGAACAATATATACTTCCTAACTCTGAAAACGAAAGGTATACAAATATCTAAACCCTCTCACAGATAAAGAAAATTCATGGTAAAATATTTGTCTCCTATGATGATATTAAAAGAATTAATGAGCCAGACTCCCCACATATTTTTAATTTGTACAAAAGATTTAGGAGCTAGTTTAATTCTTCAGTTTGCAAATGAGGAAACTGAGTCTCAGATTGAACCATTATAGGTCGGTTATTTAGGTGAAGATATGGAGCAGAAGTCCAAGTTTCCTGATGGAACCTAGATGTATTTGTTAAAGTCCTAAAGTAGCTCACACATGAGTTAAAAAAAATCTCTAAAGGATGAGATCCCCTTACCACATATGGTCATGCATTTTTTGTTGTCTTTTATATAGCTCCTTACACTTGATTCAAAGTTTAGAGGTATAGCCTATATAACATATATTTTGTATTGCCTCATGGTGCAGAAAAATTTTATTTGATTTTTTGTTTTATTTTTAAAAAACTACTTTACAGAGGTACAATTGAGATACAATAATCTGTACATATATAATGTATACAACTTGATGAGCGTGGAGCTAAGTATATACCCATGAAACCATCACCATAATTTATACCATAATTGCAGTGACTTTAAGCTTATGAAACTCTTAAATCCTATTTGTTTAGTCTTCAGTACAGCACCTGAATATCTGTGTCTTCAGATAAAACTATAGTCAAGGATAGGAAAACAGTGGGAAAGATGTTTTGGTTCATATGAATTTTTCATAGCAATTTGGCCTTTTATTCAACTGTTCAATTAAATTCTTATCCTCAGGAAGCTTCTCAGTGTAACACTGATAGATTTAGAATAGCAATTTAGCACCTGGCCACAAGTTCTCAAAATGCAGGTCTGGAATGATACATAAAAAGGGCAATACATAAAGCTGATTCTGGAGTTACTTAGTTAAATTTTACTTGGGAACCAAAATTTCAACTTGCACCGGACAACTAGAAAATAGTAAGTTAGATGAAAATGAAAAGATTCATTTAAAAGTGAAAGTGCTACAATATAGGTAAAAAGTCACACATGTACCTAGAAGTATAAAAGTTGTCCTTTTCAGTCACTGAATCTGAAAATAACACATTTACATTATGTTCAAATTACATATATTTAAATCATTGAAATTGGTTTGGAAAGGCAGAGATTCAATGTTACTGGGAAAACATTCACATTTTACACTGACTGATAACTGAGCATTTACTTCTGTATCCTCAATGCCTTCTATTCTTGTTCACTTGATTTCATTATTGCCTCAATGTCTAGTCACTGTAATTATTGACCAAGTCATAACGTATAGCCCTTATGGTACTCTACACTCTTCTTTTTATAATTTAAATATATTTATTAAGTTATTTGATTTGTTATTTTCTTTTTTAAAAACTACTTTACTGAGGTATGATTCAGATACAAAAAGCTGTAAATATGTAATGCATAAACTTGATGAGTTTGGACATATGTATATATCCATGAAACCATTACCATAGTCTATACCACAAACCTCCATAAGTTTCTGCCTGTCCACTTTATATATTACAGTTGTTGTTTGTGTGATAAAAACATGTAACATAAGACCTACCCTCTTAGCAAAGTTTTAAGTATGCAATACAGTATTGTTAACTATAGACACTATGCTGTACAGTAGATCTCTAGGACTTATTCATCTTGTACATCTGAAACTTTGCTCATCTCAACTAATAGCACCCTGTTTCCTCTTCTTCTCAGTGCACGGCAACCACCATTCTAATCTCTGCTTCCATGAGTTTGACTATTTTAGATTCATCATATAAGTGGTGTCACGGTGTTTGTCCCTCTGTCTGACTTATTTTGTTTAGCATATCATGCTTCAGGTTTATTCATGTTGTCACAAACGGGAAGATTTCATTCTTTGTAAAAGCTGAATAAAATTCCATTGTATATAATATATAAATACCAGGTTTTTTAAATCCATTCATCCATTGTTGGTCATTTAGGCTTTTTAACATGTTGGCTATTGTTAATAAAGCAGCAATGAACATGGGAGTGCAGATATTTCTTTGAGATTATGATTTTACCTCTTATATATATTCAGAAGTGGGATCATTGGATGGTATGATAGTTCTATTTTTCATTTTTTGAGAAACCAACATACTGTTTTCCATACTGGCTAAACCAGTTTACATTCTCACCAATATAATTGTGCAAACGTTCTCTTAATCCACATTTTCTCCATTATTTCTTACATATATTTTTAAAAATAATAGTCCTATTAACAAGTGTGAGGTGATATCTCATTACGGTTTTGATTTGCATTTCCCTGATGATTAGTGATGTTGAACATGTTTTTTCATATACCTGTTGGTCATTTGTATGTCTTATTTCAAGAAAAAAATATTTTCAGCTCTGTTGCCTATACATTTATTTATTTATTTAAATATATTTAGGATGTATAAGTGTCAGTTTCATGCATCCATATATTGCATAGAGATAAGGTCTGGGCTTTTAGTGTTTATTTTTTGTTATTGAGTTGCAGGATATCCTTATATATTTTGTATACTAACCCTTTGTTATGTATATGATTTGAAAATATATTCTCCCATTCTGTAGGTTGCCCTTTCACTCTGTTGATTGCTTTCTTTGCTGTGTAGAAGCTTTTTAGTTTGATATAGTACCACTTCATGTTTGCTTGTGTTACCCATGCTTTTGGTGTCATATCCAAGAAATCATTGCCTAGACCAATATCAAGAAATTTTTTCCCTATGTTTTCTTCTATCAGTTTTGTCACGTCAGGTCTTATATTTAACTCCATTTTTTTAAAATAAAAGTATATATTTAAGGGTTACCAGTGCAGTTTTATGGATATATTGTGTATTGGTGAACTCTGAATTTTTAGTGTAACAATCATCCGAACAGTTTGTATTGTACCCATTAAGTAATTTCTCAACCCTCATCTCCTACCTGCCCTCCCACCCTTCTGAATCTCCAATGAATATTACTTTACACTCTGTGTGCACGTATACATGTCATTTAGCTCCCATTTATAAGTGAGAACATGCAGTGTTTGAATTTTCATTTCTGACTTGTTGTACTTAAAATAATGGCCTCCAGTTCTACGCATGTTGCTGCAAAAGACATGTCATTCTTTCTTACAGCTAAATAGTATCCCATGGTGTGTGTGTAAACCATATTTTATTTCTTTTTTAAACTTTTTATTTCAGGCTTGGGGGTACATGAGAAAGTCTGTTACATAGATAAACATATGTCATGGGAGTTTGTTGTACATATTATTACATCACCCAGGTATTAATCGCAGTACCCAATAGTTATCTTTTTTGCTTATATCCTCCACCACCCTCTCCCCTAAAGTAGACCCCGGTGTCTGCTGTTCCCTTCTTTGTGTTCATAAGTTCCTATCATTTAGCTCTCACTTAGAAGTGAAAACATGCAGTATTTGGTTTTCTGTTCCTGCCTTAGTTTGTTAAGGATGATAGCCTCCAATTTCATCCATGTTCCCCAAAAAGGCATGATCTTGTTCCTTCTTATGGCTGCATAATATTCCATAGGGTATATGTACCACATTTTCTTTATCCAGTCCATCATTGCTGGACATTTAAGTTGATTCCATGTCTTTAGTGTTGTGAACAGTGCTGCAATGAACATTTGCATGCATGTGCCTTTCTGGTAGAATGCTTTATATTCTTCTGGGTATATACCCAGTAATAGCATTGCTGGGTCAAATAGTAGTTTTGCTTTTAGCTCTTTGAGGAATCCCCATACTGCTTTCTACAAAGATTGAACTAATTCACACTCCTATCAACAGTGCATAAGTGTTCCCTCTTCTTTGTAACCTTGCCAGCATATGTTATTTTTTTTCTTTTTTATGATACCCATTTTGATTTGCATTTTTATAACGATCAGTGATATAGAGTTGTTTTTTCATATGCTTGTTCACTGCATGTATGTCTTCTTTTGAAAAGTGTCTGTTCATGTCCTTTGCCCACTTTTTAGAGGGGTTGTTTTTATCTTGTAAATTTGTTTAAGTCCCTTATAGATGCTGGATATTAGAATTTTGTCAGATGCATAGTTTGCAAATATTTTCTCCTAATCTGTAAGTTGTCTGCTTACTCTGTTGATAGGTTCTTTTGCTGTGCAGAAGCCTTGAAGTTTAATTAGATCTCAGTTGTTAATGTTTGCTTTTGTTGTGCTTGCTTTTGGTGTCTTTCTCATGAAATCTTTGCCCATTCCTAGGTCCAGGATGGTATTGCCTAGGTTGTCTTCCAGGATTTTTATAGTTTTTGGTTATACATTTAAGTCATTAATCCATATTGAGTTAATTTTTGTATATGCTTTAAAGAAGGGGTCCAGCTTCAATCTGCTCCATATGGCTAGCCCAGTTATCCCAGCACCATTTATGAAATAGGGAGTCTTTTCCCCATTGCTTGTTTTTGTCAGCTATGTCAAAGATCAGATGGTCATAGATATTCAGTTATTTCTACACTCTCTATTTTGTTCCATTGATCTATGCACCTGTTTTTGTACCAGTGCCACACTGTTTTGGACACTGTAGCCTTTTAGTATAGTTTGAAGTCAGGTAATGTGATTTCTCCAGCTTTGTTCTTTTTGCTTAGAATTTCCTTGGCTATTCCAGCTCTTTTTTGGTTCCATATAAATTTATTTTTTCCTAGTTCTGTGAAGAATGTTGTTGGTAGTTTGATAGGAATAGTGTTAAATTTGTACATTGCTTTGGGCAGTCTAGCTATTTTAATTATGTTGATTCTTCCTATCCACAAGCAAAGAATGTTTTTCCATCCATTTGTGTCTTCTCTGATTTATTTGAACAGTGTTTTGTAATTCTCATTGCAGAGATCTTTCACCTCCCTAGTTAGCTGTATTCCTAGGTATTTTAATTTCTTGTGACAATTATAAGTGGGATTGTCTTTCTGATTTGGCTCTCAGTTTGGCTGTTGTTGGTGTATAGGAAAGCTAGTAATTTTTGTACATTGATTTCGCATCTTGCAACTTTGCTGAAGTTATGTGTCAGCTGAAGGGGCTTTGGGGCCGAAACTATGGGGTTTTCTAGATATAGAATCATATCGTCCACAAACAGAGATCATTTGACTTCCTCTCTCTCTTCCTATTCAGATGCCCTTTTTTCTCTCCTTCGCCTGATTGCTCTGGCTAGGATTTCCAATACTATGTTGAATAGATGTGATGAAAGAGGGCATCCTTGTCTCGTTCCAGTTTTCAAAGAGAATGCTTTCAGCTTTTGCATGTTCAGTATAATGTTTACTGTGGGTTTGTCATAGAAGGTTCTTATTATTTTGAGGTATGTTCCTTCAAAACCTACTTCATTGAGAGTTCTTAACATGCAGAGGTGTTCAATTTTATCAAAAACCTTTTCTACGTCTATGGAGATAATCATTTGGTTTTTGTCTTTTGTTCCGTTTATGTGATGAATCACATTTATTGATTTTTGTATGTTGAACCAACCTTGCATCCTGGGGATGAAGCCTACTTGATTATGGTGGATTAGCTTTTTGATATGTTGCAAGATCTGGTTTGCAAATATTTTTGTGGAGGTTTTTATTTGCATCAATATTCATCAAGGATATTCACCTGAAGTTTTCTTTTTTTGTTGTGTGTCTGCCAGGTTTTGGTTTCAGGATGATGACGGTCTCTTAGAATAAGTTGGGGAGGAGTCCCTTCTCTTCAGTTGTTTGAAATAATTTCAGTAGAAATTGTATGAGCTCTTCTTTGTACATCTGGTGGAATATGGCTGTGATTCCATCAGGTCCTGGGCTGATGTGACCCATCACATCAGCAATGGGGAAAAGACTCCCTATTTCATAAATGGTGCTGGGATAACTGGGCTAGCCATATGGAGCAGATTGAAAAAAATTTGGTTGGTAGGCTTATTACTGATTCAATTTCAGAGCTCGTTATTGGTCTGTTCTGGGAATCAATTTCTTCCAGGCTCAGTCTTGGGAGGTTGTATGTGTCCAGGAATTTATCTGTATCTTCTAGGTTTTCTAGTTTGTGTGTGTAGAAGTGTTTGTAGTAGCTTCTGATCGTTGTTTTGATTTCTGTGGGGTCAGTAGTATCATTCCCTTCCTCATTTCTAATTGTGTTTATTTGGATCTTCTCTCTTTCTTTCTTAATTAGTCTAGCTAGTGGCATATTTTATTTTATTTTTTTCAAAAAAAAAAAACAATTCCTGGATTCACTGATCTTTTGAATGGCTTTTATGGGCCTCAGTTTCCTTCAGTTCAGCTCTGATTTTTGTTATTTCTCATCTTCTGCTAGATTTGGGGTTGATCAGTTCTTGCTTCTCTAATTAATTCTGTTGTGAAATTAGATTGTTAATTTGAAATCTTCCTAACTTTTTTATGTGGGCATTTACTGCTATGAATTTCCCTCTTAACACTGCCTTCTATGTGTCCCAGAGATTCTGGTATGTTGCATCTTTGTTCTCATTATTTTTAAAGAACTTATTGATTTCTGCCTTAATTTCATTATTTACTCCAAATCTTTCAGGAGCATGTTGTTTAATTTTCATATAATTGTATATTTTTTAGAGATTTTCATTGTGTTGATTTCTATTTTTATTGAGCTGTGGTCTGAAAATGTGTTTGGAATGATTTTGGTTCTTTTCCATTTGTTGGGGATTGTTTTATGTTCAATTATTTAGTTGATTTTAGAGTATGTGCCATGTGGCAATGAGAAGAATGAATATTCTGTTGTTTTAGGGTGAAGAATTCTGTGAAGGTCTATCAGATCCATTTGGTCCAATGCTGAGTTTATGTCCTCAATATCTTTGGTCATTTTCTTCCTCAATGATCTATCTAACGCTGTCAGTGGAGTGTTGAAGTCTCCCACTCTTATTTGGTGGGAGTGTATGTCTCTTTGTATGTCTTGCTTTCTGAATCTGGATGTTCCTGTGTTGGGTGCATATATATTTAGGATAGTTAGCTCTTCTTGTTGAATTGAACACTTACCATTATGTAATGCTCTTCCTTGTCTTTTTTTATCTTTATTGGTTGGAAATCTGTTTTTCTGAAATTAGAGTTGCAACTCCTGTTTTTTTCTGTTTTCCATTTGCTTGCTAGATTTTTCTACATCCCTTTATTTTGAGCCTATGAGTGTCATGACATGTGAGGTGGATCTCTTGAAGACAGAATACTATGGGGTCTTGCTTTTTTATCCAGCTTACCACTGTGTACCTTTTAAGTGGGGCATTTAGCCCATTTACATTCAAGGTTAGTATTGATATGTGTGGATTTCATATTGTCATTATGCTGTTAGCTGGTAACTATGTTGGCTTGTTTGTGTGATTGCTTTACAGTGACACTGGTCTGTGTGTTTAAGTGTGTTTTTGTCTTAGCTGGTAGTGATATTTCCTTTCTATATTTAGTGGTCCTTTCAAGATCCCTTGTAAGACACTTCTAGTGGTAATAAAGTCCCTCACAATTTGCTTCTCTGAAGAGGATCTTATTTCTCCTTCACTTAGGAAGCTACATTTGGCTGGATATGAAATTATTGGTTGAAGATTTTTTTCTTTAAGAATGTTGAATAAATATAGGCCCCCAATCTCTTAAGGCTTGTAGGATTTCAGTTGAGAGGTCTGCTGTTAGCCTGATGGGCATCCCTTTGTAGGTTACCCGCCCTTTCTCCTCGGGTGTGTTGAACATTCTTTCTTTCATTTCAATCTTGGAAAATCGATGGTTATGTGTCTTGGGGAGTATCTTCTTGTGTAGAATCTTGCAGGAGTTCTCTATATTTGCTGAATTTGACTGTTGGCCTCTCTAGCAAGGTTGGGAAGTTTTCATGAACAATCTTCTGAAATATATTTTCCAAGTTGTTTGCTTCTCCCCCTCCCTTTTAGGGATGCCAATGATTCATAGATTTTGCCTCTTTACATAATCCCATATTTCCTGGATATTCTTGTCATTCATTTTTAATTTTTTTCTTTATTTTTGTCTGATTGTCTTATTTCAGAGAACCAGTCTTCAGGTTCCCAGATTCTTTTATCAACTTGGTTTATTCTGCTGCTGACACTTGTGACTGCATTGTGAAATTCTTCTATTGTGTTATTCAGCTCTGCCAGACACATTAGGTTCTTCTTTACACCAACTGTTTTGTCCTTCAGCTCCTGTATCACTTTATTGTGATTCATATTTTCCTGGGATTGGGTTTTGCCATCCTCCTAAATCTCAATGATTTTTGTTCCTATCCATATTCTGAATTCTATTTCTGTTATTCCAGGCAGTTTTGCCTGGTTAAGAACTCTTGTTGGAGGGCTGGTGTGATCATTTGGAGAATATATGACACTCTGGCCATTTTAGTCATTAGAGTTCTTAGGCTGGTTCTTTCTCATCTCTGTGTGTGATTGTTCCTTTAATTGCAGTGTAAATTGAATAGAGTCAATAGACTTCTTTTTTGGATGTTTTCACTGGGCCAAGGCTTTGTGTAGAGTCTTTATTTGCAGCTGACTTTTCATCTCTGGTTTCAGATGGGGAAATGACAGTAAAGTATTGTTGGGGTTGAAGCTTTGGGATGTGATCCAGGAGGTGACACTTAGCCTTATTCGTCAGTTGGTAGACCCTTGCTTGGTTGTGTGGCTCCCCTATGCTTCCTCACAGTTGCAGCTGTGTTCCCTCTCATGCTCTGAAAGGGTGGCTTCCTCTCCCCCTTGAGTGCTTGCTGTAGTTCATGACTTGGCACTCCTTAGCTGCCCACTGCAGTTCCTAGGCGATCTCAGTGTTTATGTTCCTTCCCCAGCTCAGAGGCAGCAGATGAAGAGATCTTAGTGGTTGTGGCCAAGGGTTATTTTGCTTGACTCTTGGGGGGGATCTACCGCAGAGAGAGATGCATGTGTAAGCAATCACTCCATCCAGTCAGCCCAAGAGAGAAGGTTTCTGCTTTGGGCCCATGCCAGGGGTTTACTGTCTGGTTATGAACCGTGAGAGGTGTGTGGGGCATGGGGGAGACTGACTGGCCTCTCCTTGTGTCAACTGTAGCTTGTTGGAGATGTGGATAAAGCACTTAGGGTCTTTGCTTCTTCATTAGTCTGGGAGTGGCAAGGACAGTTCCACCGCAGAGGCAGCGGCAGAGAGGCTTTCAGTTGCCCTTGGAGGCTCTGTCTAGGGAGTTGCTGAGTTTGTACTGGCTCAATAGCTCTGGCGGGGGGTGGCTGGAAGCACAGGCTGGAGGGCCTGCCAGATGAGGAGATATGGGAACAGGCACCCATGTAACAAGCTGGCCACTTTTCCTTAGGGCTGCTGCAGTATGCTTGGGGCCTGCTCCAGTCCCTAGTCACCTGGGATTTTCCAGAACCCAGAGGTGTCATCAGTGAAGGATGCAAAACAGCAAAGATGGTAGCCTGTCCCTCCCTCTGGGAGATTTATCCCAGGGAGGTACAAACCTGTTGCTGTTCCAAAAGCACCTGTAGGAAGTGGCTGGAGACCCTAGTTGGGAGGTCCTTCTCAGTGAGGAGAAATAGGATCGGGCATCCACTTAAAGCAGCAGTCTCAGCTGTGCTATGCTTGGGGATCCCTTCTGCCCTGGGTCAGCTCAGAATCTTCAAAGCCTGATGGCTGGAACTACTAAGGTGCCCCAGTAGCAAAAATGGTGGCCTGCCCCTCCACCAAGGAGCTCCTTCTTAGGGAGGTGCAATGCCACTACTGGTAGCTGGCTGGAATTCCAAACCAGTGGGTCTTATATTGTGATGCGCCTTGGAAGTGGGGCCTGCAGGCTGTTGCTTCTCAGCCCCCTGGATTCAGCCTCTTTCCTAGGGGTATGTACCATAGTCTAACCTCCCATTTTGCAGGAGCTGCAGCTACTTTTGCCAGTAAGCCCAAGTATTTAAGGCTCCAGGGTCTCCAACACATACCTGAGCAGCTGCTCAGAGCTCCACGTAGCTCTGTCGGTCAGACTGAAGACTGAAGGCCCTGGTGGACTGGGTTCACAAGGACATCTCCTGACCTGAGTGTTGCAAAGATCTGTGGGAGAAGTGTGGTTTCCCAGGGTTGCTCATTCATTCACCACTTCCCTGGGCAAGGCTTCATGTTGCTCCCAGGGGGGCTGTTTTCCGGTCTTGCTTTTCTTCATTCTCTGTGGGTCAAGTTGTTTCCTGGATCAATTGCAATGTGAGTACCTGGATGTTACAGTTGAAGATGTTGTGTTTACTGGCAGTTTCTGTTCCTCTCTGTTCCTCTCTGTGAGAGCCACACACACTAGCTGCTTCTAGTTGGCCATCTTGGCCACTCATCGCTACCTTATTTTCTTATCCACTCATTCACTGATGGACATTTAGGTTGATTCCATATCTTTGCTATTGTGACTAGTGCTGCAATAAACATATAAGTGTAGGTATATTTTTGATATAATAATTCCTTTTCCTTTTGGTAGATACCCAGTTGTGGGACTGCTGGATTGAATGGTAGTTCTATTTTTAGTTCATTGAGAAATTTCCATACTGTTTCCATATAGATTGTACTAACTTACATACCCACTAACAGTGTATAAGCATTTCCTTTCTCCATCTACTCACCAACATTTGTTATCTTTTTTTTCCTTTTTAAAAATAGCCAGTCTAAGATAATATCTCATTATGGTATTAATTTGAATTTATCTGATGAATAGGGACATTAAGCATTTTTTCACATGCTTGTTTGCCGTTTGTATGTCTTCTTTTCAAAAGTGTCTATTCATGTCCTTTGCCCACTTGTTAACGGGGTCTTTTTTTAATTTGTTGTTGAGTTGTTTTAGTCTCTTATAAATTATGACTATCAATCTCCTGTTGGATGCAGAGTTTGCAAATATTTTCTCCCACTCTTCCAGTGGTCTGTTCACTCTGTAGATTATTTCTTTTACTGTGCCAAATTTTTTAGTTTAATTCCCATTTGTCTATTTCTGTTTTTATTGTTTGTGCCTTTAAGGACTTAATCATGAATTAATTGCTTAGACAAATGTCCAGATGAGTTTTTCCTGGGTTTTCTTCTGATATTTTTATAATTTCAGGTGTTACATTTAACTCATTAATCCATCTGGAGCTAGTTTTTTCATATGGTGAGAGACAGGGATCCAGTTTCATTCTTCTGCATATGGTAATCCAATGTTCCCAGCACCATTGAAGAGGGTGGCTGTCCATTCCCCAGTGTATGTTTTTGTCAACTTTGTTAAACATCAGTTGGCTGTACATGTATGGCTTTATTTCTGGGATCTCTATTCTGTTCCACTGATCTCTGTGTCTGTTTTAACACCAGTTTCTTGTTGTTTTCGTTAGTGTACCTCTAATGTATAATTTGGGATCAGTACTGTGATGCCTCTACCCTTGTTCTTTTTGCTTAGGATTGCTTTGGCTATTTAGGCTCGTTTTTGGTTCCACATGAATTTTAGGAAAATGACATTGGTATTTTTTAAAATTTAACTTGTACTTTAGGTTTTGGGGTACATGTACAGGTTTAGTATGTAGGTAAATTTGTGTCACGAGGGTTTGTTACACAGATTATTTCATCACTCAGGTACTATGCCTAGTACCCATTAGTTACTTTTCCTGATCTGCTCCCTCCTCCCAAGCTCCACTCTCTGGTAGGCCCCAGTATGTGTAGTTTCCCTCTATGTGTCCATGTGTTCTCATCATTTAGCTCCCACTTATAAGTGAGGATATGTGGTATTTGCTTTTCTGCTCCTGTATTAGTTTGCTAAGGATAATGATCTGCAACTCCATCCACGTTCATACAAAGAACATGATTTTGTTCTTTTTTATGGCTGCATAGTATTCCATGGTGTATATATACCACATTTTCTTTAATCAGTCTACCATTGGTGGAAATTTAGGTTGATTCTGTGTCTCTACCATTGTGAATAGTGCTGCAAATATCTTTGGGTATAATAATAGCATTCAACACAGCAATCCTCTAATGGGGATTGCTGAGTTGAATAGTATATTTTTTTAGGTCTTTGAGGAATAGCCACACTGTTTTCCATGATGGTTGAATTATCTTACACACCAACCAACAGTATATAAGTGTTCCTTTTTCTCTGAAAACTAACCAGCATCTGTTTTTTTTGGCTTTTCAGTAATAGCCATTCTGACTCATGCTAGGTGGTATGTCATTGTGGTTTTGATTTGCATTTCTCTAATAATCAGTGATGTTGAGCTTTTTTTCATATGCTTCTTTTGCATGTGTGTCTTCTTTTGAAAAGTGTCTGTTCATGTCCTTTGCCCACTTTTTAATGGGATTACTCAGTTTTTTTTTTTTTTTTTTGTAAATTTGTTTAAGTTTATTATAGATGCTGGATATTTGAACTTTGTCACAGGTATACTTTGAAAAAATTTTCTCCCATTCTGTAGGTTACGTGTTTACTCTGCTGATACTCTCTTTTGCTGTACAGAAGCTCTTAGTTTAATTAAATCTCATTTGTCAATTTCTGTTTTTGTTGCAATTGCTTTTGGTGTCTTTGTCATGAAATCTTTGCCCATTCCTTTGTCCAGAATGGTATTGCATAGGTTGTATTCTAGAGTTTTTATAGTTTGGGGTGTTACATTTAAAACATTAATCCATATTGAGTTAATTTTTGTGTATGATGTAAGAATGGGGTATAGTGTCAATTTTCTGCATACGGCTAGCCAGTTATCCCAGCATCATTTATTGAATAGGCAGTTCTTTCCCCATTGCTTGTTTTTGTCAGTGTTGTCAAAGATCAGGTAGTTGTAGTCGTGTGGCCTTTTTTCTGGGCTCTCTATTCGGTTTCATTGGTCTATGTGTCTGTTTTTGTATCAGAAGCTTGCTGGTTTTGTTTTGTTTTTGTTTTTGTTTTTTTGTTTTCTTTTTTTGTTAGTTTGTTTATTTTGAGATGGAATTTCACTCTTGCTGCCCAGGCTGCAATGCAATGGGGTGATCTCAGCTCACTGCAACCTCTACCTCCTGGGTTCAAGTGATTCTGCTGCCTCAGCTTCCTGAGTAGCTGGGATTACAGGCACCCGCCACTACAGCCGGCTCATTTTTGGTATTTTTAGTAGAGATGAGGTTTCACCATGTTGGCCAGTCTGGTCTCGAACTCCTGACCTCAGGTGATCTGCCTGCCTCAGCCTCCCAAAGTGTTGAGATTACAGGTGTGAGCCACCGTGCCCAGCCTAGCATGCTGTTTTGGTTAATGTAGACCTGTAATACAGTTTAAACTCAGGTAGCATGATCCCCCGAGCTTTGTCCCTTTTACTTAAAATTGCTTTGGCTATTTGGGCTCATTTTGGCTCCATATGAATTTTAAAATAGTTTTCTCTGGGTTTGTGAAGAATGTCATTGATAGTTTAATAGGAATAGCACTGAATCTATCAATTGCTTTGGGAAGTATGAACATTTTAAAAATATTATTTATTTCTATCCATGAGTATGGGATGTTTTTCCATTTGTTTGTGTCATCTCTGATTTCCTTGGGCAGTGTTCAGTAGTTCTTCTTGTAGGGATCTTACACTTCCCTGGTTAGCTGTATTCCTAGGAATTTTATACTTTTTGTGGCAATTGTGAATGAGACTGTGTTCATGATTTGATTCTCAAATTGACTGTTGTTGGTGTATAGGAATGTTAGTGATTTTTGTGCATTGATTTGGTATTTTGAGACTTTATTGAAGTTGTTTATTAGTTTAAGGAGCTTTTGGGCCAAGACTATGGGGTTTTCTAGATATAGGATCATGTCATCTGCAAACAGAGATTGCTTGACTTCCTCTTTTTCTATTGGCATGCAGTTTATTTCTTTCTCTTGATTGATTGCTCTACCCAGCACTTCCAATATTATGCTGAATAGGAGTGGTGAGAGAGGGCATTTTTGTCTTGTGCCAGTTTTCAAGGGGAATGCTTCTGGCTTTTAACCATTAAGTATGATGTTGGCTGTGGGTTTGTCATAGATGTTTCTTGCTATTTTGAGGTATGCTCCTTCAATACCTAGTTTGAGAGGTTTTTTTTTTTTTTTTAACACTATGGAGTGTTAAATTTTATCCAAAGCCTTTTCTGCATCTATTGAGATAATCATCTGGTTTTGTCATCAGTTCTGTTTATATGATGAGTCACATTTATTGATTTGTGCATGTTGAAGCAACCTTGCATCCCAGGAATAAAGCCTACTTGATTGTGGTAGATAAGCTTTTTTGATGTGCTGCAGAATTTGTTTTGCCAGTATTTTGTTGAGGATTTTTGCATCTGATGTTCCTCAAAGGTATTAGCCTGAAGTTTTCCTTTCCTTATGTCTATATCAGGTTTTGGCATCAGGATAATGCTGGCCTTATAGAATAAGTTAGGGAGGAGACCCTCGTTCTCAATTTTTTGGGGAATGTTTTCAGCTGGCATGGTACCAGCTCTTCTTTTCATATCTAGTGTAATTCAGCTGTGAGACTTTGATATTTTGATAAAGATTGCAGGGAATCTGTAGATTGCTTTGGGCAGTACTGTCATTTTGATTATATTAATTCTTCTAATTCATGAACATGGTATATATTTTCATTTGTTTTTGTCCTCTACAATTTCTTTCATCCATGTTTTGTAGTTTCCTTTTACAGATCTTTCATTTTCTTGGTTAAATATATTCCTAGGTATTTTAATTTTTGTAGCTATTATAAATGGGATTAATTTGGTTCTAAGCTTGATTGTTGTTGGTGTACACAAATGCCACTGATTTTCGTACCTTGATTTTGTGTCCTGAAAATTTACTAAATTCATTTATGAAGTCTGAGTTTTTTGGTGGAGTCTTTTGGTATTCTAAATATAAGATCATGTCATCTTCAAAGTGGACCAATTTGACTTCCCTGTTTCCAATTTGAATGTCTTTTATTTCTTTCTCTTGTCTAGTTGCTCTGGCTAGAGTTTTCAGCAATATGTTGAGTAGAAGTGGTGAAAGTGGGCATCCTTGTCTTATTCTAGTTCTTAGGAGGATTGCTTTCATCTTTTCCCCATTCAATATGTTGTTGGCTGTAAGTTTGTTATGTATTGCTTTTATTATTTTGATGTATGTTCTATGTTGATATGGTTTCGATTTGTCTCCCCGCCCAAACCTCATGTCAAATTGGAGGAAGCAGTGGTGGGAGGTGATTGGATAATGGGGGTGAATTTTCCGCTTGCTGTTCTCCTGATAGTGAGTGAGTTCTCATGAGATCAGATGGTTTAAAGGTGTGTGGCACTTCCCCCTTCACTTGCTCTCTCTCTCCTACTCAGCCATGGTAAGAAATGCTTGCTTCCCCTTCATCTTCCACCATGATTGTAAGTTTCCTATGGCCTCCTAGTAATGCTTC
Source organism: Pongo pygmaeus (assembly GCF_028885625.2). Classification (NCBI taxonomy): domain Eukaryota; kingdom Metazoa; phylum Chordata; class Mammalia; order Primates; family Hominidae; genus Pongo; species Pongo pygmaeus. The sequence goes on along the minus strand of NC_072396.2, from coordinate 90,431,029 downwards.
CTATATAGCCTGTGTAACTGTGAGTCAATTAAACCTCTTCTCTTCATAAATTACCCAGTCTCATTTCTTGAGGGTTTTTATTATGAAAGCATGCTGAATTTTATCAAATGCATTTTTCTGCTTCTATTGAAATGGTCATGTTGTTTTTGTTTTTAATTCTGTTAATATGGTGAATCACATTTATTGATTCAGGTATGTTGAACCATGCTTCCATCTCTTGTGTAAAAACCACTTGATCATGGTGTATTACCATTTAGTTCTGCTTCTTTTAGTTGTGTTGTTGGATTTGGCTTGCTAGTATTTTATTGAGGGTTTTTGTATCTATGTTCATTGGGGATATTGGCCTGTAGTTTTCCTTTTCTAGTTGTGTGCTTGTCGGGCTTTGGAATTCAGGAAATACTGGCCTTGTAGAAGGAGTTAGGGAGTATTACTTCCTTTTAGATACTTTGAAAGAGTCTTAGGAGGATTGGTACCAGTTCTTCTATGCATGTCTGGTAGAATTCATCCGTGAATTTATCTAGTCCCAGGATTTTTTTGTGTGTGTTGCGAGATTGTTTTTAATTATTACTGATTAAATCTTACAGCTTATTATTGGTCTGTTCAGCATTTCTTCCTTGTTCAATATTTGGAGGTTGTATATTTACAAGAATTTATCCAATTTCTCTGTTTTTTAATTGGCGAGTGTATTATAGTCCTTCATAGTAGTCTCTAACGATCTTTTGTATTTCTGTGTTACCATTAGTAATGTCTTTTTTTCATTTTTAATTATGTTTATTTGGATCTTCTCTCTTCTTAGTTTGTCCAACTAGAGCTTTATCCATTTTGTTTATCTTTCAAAGAACCAACATTTCATTTCCTTTATCCTTTGTATTTTTTTGGTCTTTATTTCATTTAGTTCACTCTAATCTCTGTTTTTGTTTGTTTTGTTTATTTGTTTGTTTGTTTCGGCTAGCTTTGGGTTGGGAGTTTGGTTTGCTCTTCTTTTTCTAGTTTCTTGAGGTGCAACATTTGGTTAATTTGTGATCTATTTTTTCTTGATGTGAGAATTTAACTCTATAAATTTCTCTCTTAGCACTGCCTTTGCTGTATCCTATAGGTTTTAGTATATTGTATCTTCATTTTTGTTTTAGAAAAGTTTTTAATTTCCATCATAATTTTGTCATTGACCCAAAGAACTCTCAGGAGCATTTTGTTTAATTTCCAGGTATACGTATAGCTTCTAGAATTCCTCTTGGTGTTGATTTCTAGTTTTCTCTGAGGTCTGAGAAAATACTTGATATGATTTCAATTTTAAACAATTTATTGAGGCTATCTTTAATTCATTGTGAGTTGATTTTTGTGTTTGCTGAAAGGTCCAACTTCATTCTCTGAAGTGAATACCAAGTTTTCCCAACACCATGTATTGGAGGGACTAGCTTGTCCCCATTGTGTATTCTGTCTACATCCTCTTCTTAACTTAAAATTTAACATAACAGTTTGAAAAACAACCCATATATGTGTGTGTGTGCGTGTGTATGACTGTTATAATTGTTAGCACGTATATTAGGTCCAACTTGAGACTTAGAATGTTGAGAGAAGTTCTTAAGTGTTATGATAACTTTAATAAACATCTAAATCAATCCCTCCATTTTATAAATGCAAAACTCTAAGTCTAGAGTGGAAAAGTGAAGCAGGGGCTAAAGATAACGGAGTCAGTCAGTGGTAGAGTTATAAAGTCCACACAAAATGGAAAACTTCAAATAATTGGATGGTGTTCCATGCCAAACGGAGATAATGAAGCCTTTTTGCCTGAGTGCTTTCTTTACTAATCCCAAAATTCATAATCTTGATTTGAACTTATTTAAAACTCTCTAAAATGGATTCGCAGAGATACTTTATATGTCACTGACCAGAATAAAGGAGAAATTGCGTCATATAACTTTTCTGGACTTCAGTTTATTCATGTGCAAAATGGAGTTCAGCCAGATTGTCCTTAAGGTCCTTTATGAAGCAATGATTCTGTCTAGATTTGCTTTGTACTAGATAGTTTTCTGAAATTGTTTTTTTAATCATTCACGCATGCACTAAAACAAAGTTTATCTTGTACTGCTTTCTCACTAGTAAGCAAGGATTTGATTTACAACTTTATGTGATCTACAGTCCTTAAACTATCAATATGTGAAAAAAAAATGATGGCTTCCAATACAATTTACAAGAAAAAGAACCAAAAAAGTTTGGTAACTTTGGGTTCCTACAGTGATGTGAACTATGTCCTTCCCATCATATTAGTTTGAAATGTTTTCTGTCAATACTGAGAGCAAGTAAATTAACCAAGGGAGAACTATGAGTAATCAAATCTTGAGGTTTACAATTAACTAAATGTAATGGTGAGTCAGTTCACTGAAATATGGTTTTATATTTTAAAAATAACACAATTAAATTAACAGTCAAGGCATTGCAAATGATAATATCCCTCCAAAAATGAAAAGCAGTTTAGATCTGCCATATTATTTCAGTCTATCTGTCAAGTACCATGTGTTAGCTTGTTTGTTATTGCAATCAAAGCTACTTTGGGTCAAATGTGATGTATCAAAATGTTATTAATAAAACAGCTGGTGGTATGAAATGTTAATGTTATATATCACATTGAATCTACCGGAAACAATTTTGAAATTCTCTACAAATCAACTGGGAAGATGCAAATCTTTCCAAATAGAGGTAGTATTTGGATTTATTTTCAGTAGATGCCTAGGCTTTGAATTCTACTCAGAAAAATACTAGAGACTGAAAGAGTAAATAAACCACATGAAGGTAGTTATAGGCTAAACAAATGAGGAACAAAAATTCCGGTGGTTCTTAAGTATCACCATTCATGGATAGACAAAAGATTAAAATTTAGTTCAATTCTTCCGCAGTGAGGGAAAAGTTGACACAATACAGCTTTGGAAGGATCTCAAAACATTCAACAGGAGCTGCATTTTGCTACACATCAGTGAATGTGATGTGAGCACTAGAAGTTGACTATATTTTGCAAATATCTGTTGAGTTACAGATAGATATTAAGAGAGAATACACAATCTGTGCTAAAGTTCCACTTGCCTCACCAAAACAACAATTGGAGGATGCATAATCAGGCAGTGAATTTGCAGTTACCTTTCTGAAAATGCATAATAGGCACTTCAGGTGCCTGTAATCCAAGCTACCCTGGAGGCTGAGGCAGGAGAATCGCTTAAACCCAGGAGGCGGAAGTTGCAGTGAGCTGAGATCACGCCACTGCACTCTAGCCTGGGCGACAGAGCAAGACTCAGTTAAAAAAAAAAAGTTTAATAAGCTCTTCAGACACTCCTATTACATCTATTGTTAAAAGATTAAAAACAAAAGAGAAGCACCATACAGAACCTGTCTTATATCAACTTTTTCCAAACTACTTTTCATTTGACTACTTGTTCCACAAAATGTTAAAAGAGCATCCATTTAAAAATGGAGAAATTGGGTAAGAAATTTCCCAGGCCAAATTAGGTAACAATGAGTTAATAAAAACCTTACCTAGCACTTATCATATGCCACAAGCTCTCTCTCGCTCATATATATATATATATATATATGTGTGTATATATATGTATGTATATATGTGTATATATATGTATATATGTGTATATATGCGTATATATACACATATGTGTATATATGCGTATATATACACTATATATGCGTATATATACACATATATGTGTATATATGTGCATATATACACATATATATGTATATAATTCAAAGCAACCTTAAAAGAGGGTAATAACATTACTATTTCCATTTCTCAGATCAGTAAACCAAGAAAGAAACTGAATAACTTGTCTATTGTCATACAGCTAATAAATCTTGAAATTGGGGTTTAAACCCAGGTACTCCAGGTTTTTTTAATGGCAGTTTTTTCAAAGCTTTACACATGTAATATTTTAATGAATTTCCAAAACAGACATAAAATGGAATACCTATTATTTGATCTAAAGATACTAAAACTCTGTAGAACACAGTCTGAAAAATGCTGCACTAAATCTATTTCTTTTAGCAAAGGATATAAGCTCAACTTCATCTGCTTGGATACTACTATTTTCTGAATTTGAATTTAAGCTGTATATTGATATCAGGATTTCTTAAAATTTATATAAAGTTCATCTGTTCTCTCATTGGGTAATCATGAGTTATACTTGTCCGTTGGTAATTTATTTTTATCATTTATTATTATTATTAATTTTTTTGAGACAGGGTCTCGCTCTGTTGCTCAGGCTGGAGTGCAGTGGCACAATCACAGTTCACTGCAGCCTCAACCACCCCAGACTCAATGGCTCCTCCCACCTCAGCCTCCTGAGACTACAGGCATGTGCCACTAAGCCTGGCTATTTTTTTTTTTTTTATTATTCTGCAGAGACAGGGTTTCACCATGTTGCTCAGGCTGGTCTTGAACTTCTGGGCTCAAGTGATCCAACCACCTCAGTTTCCCAAAGTGCTAAGATTAGAGGCACGAGCCACCGCACCCAGCCCACTGGTGATATTTTAAATTTTAAATGTTTCCTCTTTTTATACATTATATTTTTTATACATTATAATTAATTGTCTTTCTGGTACCACTGAATAGACAATCTTCTTGTTTAAGAAAATTTGAGGCATAAGAATTATTAATATTATATACAAATTCCAGTAAGTTGCACTCTGCCCTAAGGTGACTTATTTGAGCATTTTTATAGAGTATTACTGGATGTTTCAAGATCATTTTTAAGGAATTTCCAGCCCTGACTTGCCACAGGACAATGATATCTAAATCAGAATATCAGAAGTGGTATGACCAGCAAATACCATTGTGACTCTAGGAGAGAATGTGCATTAGATATGGACTAGAGGTGACAAAACACTCCTAATTTCTGACATTGGGCCAAGAGTGACTCTTTCCATGCCTAGTTAGCCCAGAAATGCAGGAAGACTACCTGAAATGCTGGGAAACCAAGAAAACTAGCAGCAACACATACTCCTGTTTTTTAGAAAGGCAGTTCTGTCTGTGTAGAAAACCGGCAATACTTGGCAAAATACAGTACAATAAATTTCCCTCTATAAGTAGAATAAATGGGAAATTAACCTCAAATTCAATAATATATTTTAGTCTAAAATTAAATTGTAGTGCTAACTTCTGTGTAGCAGCTAATGAAAATTCAAATGTGTTTTGTACTTGTTAAAAGATATCAAACTGCCAGTAGGAGAATATTAAATCTCAATAATGAACCACTTTCCAGAAAGGTAATTGGCTTCCTAAAGATCACTTCTCTTGTGGCTTTTCAGTAGCCAGTCTTCTCTTGGATATACCACATAAATGCCAGAGAATCAACCGTGCAATCAATTCTCCACTCTTCAGAATAGTGATTCTCAACCAGTGTCATGCTCTGTTGCCGCAGAGAGCAACTACTGTGATTCTTTGTTGTTTTTATTCAACATTGTGATATTTTGTGTTTTAAATATGTGTATACTACTTAAATGAAGGACAAAGAATCCAGCAATACATCTGGAGATGTTAATTTGTCTAAAAAGCTGCATTTTTAATGTTGCTTGCAATATATTTATGATAATTAAATGTGTAATTCATAACATCAAGAAAGACCTGAGAAAACAACGAGGATAGTGTTTGTCTAGCCCGAATTATGATGTAAAGAATACTGACTGAGGAATCATAAAGTCTGGATATTAAAACTGCATTTATCTATAGCTACTTGTATGCGTATCTGAGTCACTTTATCTTAAGAATCAATGTGCATGTCTTTAAAATGAGGTTCAATTCACTGTTAAACTTCAGAGAGTCTAAGCGGAATGAAATACTTCCAAAATAACCAAAATGAACTAGTCATTTATTAATTGTATATATTAATAATGTCTCCCTTACCAAGGCTGTAAGGTGCTGACTACCATAAACTAGAAGTGTATTATTCTTATATTTTGTATTCCCTGTTGCCTGACACAGTAGTGAGTCCATAGTGATGCCCAGGAAACAACTGCAGAATAACAATATGCATGTTCAGAAGGGACAACAGCAGGAGGAGGAAAAAGGGCTATTAGCCCAATGCTGGTAGGCAAGTATGCTTCTCTAGAAGCAGGTCTACTTTACGTTCTCTTCACAATCACATTCTGCCTGACTATCCTGTTAAGACATAACAACAAAAGTGAGAAGTGCACAGGGACGAAGATGGTTCACTCAAACACTGAAAGTGTTTGCCTTTGTTTTACTCTTTGACTGTCTGATGGTTTCATTCTTTATCATCAGTTTATGCTTGTATTTACTGAAGCCAAATACATCAAGCATCTGTTTTAGAAAGCAAAGCAATATGATACAGTGGACACAATTATGTGAAAACTTTGTGACAGAACTTGTCATTCTCAATTTAATGAGTACATAAAATTAAATATAGATGTATTGATATGAATGTATGAATAGACTTGTAATCACATTTCAGAGGTTTGCATTTGAATAATATGTAAAGAAATGTGAATCCTAATTGTTTATAATCTACCACTTTTAAGAGACTGATTCTCAACCTCCAGAAACAAGAGATTTAGACAGTACCTAAATTAAGCTTATTATAACAATAATATTTAATTATATATCCACATGTTTTGAGATACAAATATCAAAAACTATGTTTCTATTAACTATTGGAATGTATAGTTATTGTACTAGAAGCTACCTGAAACAACCAACAACAACATTAACAATTGTTATGTGACAAGAAAAGATAGATATCATATAAATAGATACAATAAAACCTAGGCTAAGGCGGTCTCAGATGGAGATGAGAAACTTATTAAAAACTAGAATAAAGGTGACTCTTGCTATGTTTTAGCAA